>NC_073383.1:2383250-2605750 GCF_028641065.1 Leucoraja erinaceus
GTGCTTTGGTTAAATTTCCACGAACGCAGTCATCGTAATTTTTTACAGGCTTTTCCAGCCCTAGCAAGCGTACATCAGTAAGCAGCTTTCAGTCAGTCATGGACAGCGACTCTGCAGCCTCTATCAGCCTAAATGTGGAAATGGACAATGTCAACTTTCATATCAAGAAACATTCCAAGTACCCGTATGTCCCAACACATCCAGCAGATCAGAAAGGTATGGAAGGGAAAAGACACAATGGAGGAGTCAGTGGTAGGAATGCAGTTTAGTTCTTTAGTCTGAGGTTTGGGGTAAAATTAATGCCCAAGATAAAAGTATGCTTAATTAAAAAAATAAGTAATTGTTGACACCTGGTAGTTAGTATAGAGTTTTGGCCCCTTGGTTTAATCCAGAAGAACTAATTTACTTTCTTAAAACAAAAGGGAATTAATTTTATTGAATGAGTAAGCAATGCCTGAATACTGGGCTGTATTTGCACCTTGGCTTGACAGTAAAACAGTCCTGATTATTTTTCCCTATTCTGCCCATAACCCTCCTTCAGTTCATCCACTCTCTATATAAAAAAATAATCAATGCCATATCCTTTGCATGGTAACATTACAATTCTTGTACCTGCTTTGCAACTAATCTTTGCGTTGCAACTGGCTGGCATTTTACAGATGCCATGGATTTGTCTTCTTGCTATGCTGAATGCCTTCAAATTATATTGTTTTGATCATGTTCTCTTTTATCTTCCTAGAATATAGTTAAGTCTATCATTTGTTATCGCTACGCTGATGGTGTCCATAAGTTATTGTTGTATCACAGCCTCTTTAAGCTAATGTCTTTGCTTGTGCAAGATGCCATCATTTGCTTAGTACCATATAGCATTTAATTTTGATAATGTTTATTCTTGTCCTGACCTTGTGAAATAACAAGCTTTGCGTGGTGTGCTCTGTGTTTGTCTTGTGTTCGGTGGCTGACATATTCATGCATTTCTTTATTCTGTAGATTGCATTTAGCTAAGATTAAATCCTTTAAGTTCATAAACTTTTGTTTTAATCCAGCAAATCTCAGAAATGGTGTCTTCAAACTTTAATTTTATATTAACAACCCGTTTTTATTTTATTTTCCAACAAGATTAAAATATTGATTTCATTTTCATGACAGCATGTTACTTGTCTATTGTGAATAACGTTGTACAGTTGCACAATTTTTCTGCTTGTTAAAGTCAGTTTACCTCATTTGTTTGCCAGAATTCCTGGTATCTGAAGATGGAGTTCAACAAATCATCGGTATAAGTGATGCTTTTATTAAAGGCAAGTAACATTTTAGGTACAAATTTCTTGCGATTATGACATGTGAAATGTTTATCTGTAAACTTTCCTTTCATTGTTAAAAATGTAATCAAAGTTTAAAATGTTGCACTGTTTGCACTTGAGTGTAATCTTAAATGGGCATCAGGTTTAAGTCCATCTCAGGAGCTATGCACTTAATCATTAAAAAAAGAGATTTTATTTGAACAGGACATTCCGTGTCTGTTGTGCCATATTTGCTGTAGTGTATTGAACCATAGTGACTACTGCAAAATAAATCATTTGGTTTTGAAACACTAAGGTATCGTCAAGACATTATATGGAAGTTGCTCTTATCAGCTGTGTTAAATGTTAGAACTCAATTACTCCTGTGATAGATTAAATCAAAGCTAATGAATCGCATTAACTAAACTTGGAATGGTGCAACTTGAACTGATGTTGACTTGCCGTTAAATGGGCAGGTGACAAAAATAATATCATTCCAACAAATAACCGGTTTCAGGTTGGCTGGATGGCAGAAGGCAAAGAGCGGCAATAAAGGGGGCTTTTTCTGGTTGGCTGCCAGTGACTAGCGGAGTTCCACTGGGTTCAGTGCTAGGGCGCTGCTCTTCACGTTGTATATAATGATTTGGATGAGGGGATTCAAGGCTTTGTGGCTAAGTTTGCGGATGATATGAAAATAGGTGGAGGGGCAGGTAGTGTAGAGAAAGCAGGGACACTGCAGGATTTGGATAGGTTGGAAGAGTGGGCAGACAAGTGGCAGATGGAATATAGTGTAGTGAAGTGTGGAGTCATGCATTTTGGTAGTAGGAATAAAGGAGTAGATTATTATTTTGTAAATGGGGAGAGAATCCAGAAATCAGAGGTGCAAAGGGACTTGGGAGGGCTGGTGCATCATTTCCAAAAAGTTAATCTGCAAGTCGAATCGGTAGTATAGAAAGCAAACGCAATGCGGGCATTTATTTTGAGAGGTCTTGTATATAAAAACAGGAATGTAATATGGCGCTGGTCAGGCCTCATTTGAAATATTGTGAGCAATTTTGGAACCAGAGGTCATAGCCTCAGAATTAACGGATGTTCTTTCAGGAAGGAGATGAGGAGTTTCTTTAGTCGATGGTGAATCTGTGGAATTCTTTGTCACAGAAGGCTGAGAGGCCAAGTCAGTGGATATATTTAAGGCAGAGATAGATTCTTAATTAGTACAGATGTCAGAGGTTATGGGGAGAAGGCAGGAGAATGGGGTTAGGAAGGAGAGATAGATCAGCCATGATTGAATGGCAGAGTAGACTTGGCCTAATTCTGCTCCTATCACTTCACGTTCACACGTTATAGGAGTTGAATTTGGTCATTTAGCCCATCGAGTCCACTCTGCCATTCAATCATGGCTGATCTCTACCTCCTAATCCCATTTTCCTGCCTTCTCCCCATAACCCTTGACACCCATTCTAATTAAGACCTTTCAGTTTTCCTAGCACCTTCTCCTTAGTAATAGCCACACCATTAACTTCCACCCATTTACTCGCTAGGATTGCAGGCACACTGCTGCTGTCTTCCACTGTGAAGACTGATGCAAAAAAGGTATTCAATTCCTCTGCCATTTCTTGATTTCCCGTCGTCACTTCTCCTGCATCATTCTCCAGCGGCCCAACGTCCACTCTTGCCTCTTTTTTACTCTTTATATATCCGTAGAAACTGTTGCTATCCTCCTTTATATTATTGGCTAGCTTGCATTCGAACCTCATCTTTTCTCTCCATATTGTCCTTTTAGTTACATTTTGTTCTTTAAAAACCCCAATCCTCTGGCTTCCCACAAATCTTTGCAATGTTATATGCAAAGTTATGATCTTCATAATCAGAGGAATTTTTGGACGGGATATTTAGAGTGCCTCTAAAATTTGTCATTCCAAAATAAACTTCAATGGAATAGAAGTTCTGTCTGTATTTATTTTTTTTTAGCCCATAATTCTCACCCTATACATTTAAAATCATGGACTTGTGAACATGGAGGCTGACATTTATGTTGTGCTGAATCTTATCTTTTATAAATGAGTAGGGTGTGAAGTTTAAATTAAAAAAAATCTGGAACAGAACCTGCATTGATCCCATCTTGTTTTAGTTGAGGCACAAAACTAGCTGGTGGAAACTGAAATGGCTGTCTAAATTTCATAATGAGCTAGCTTCACTTCATCACTCATTCTATTTTTCAATTTGGATAGTCATGTTTTGGGATTCCAAGTTGCTGCAAACAAGCAACAAAGGCTGAATCGAAATACACTTGAGGACTACTTGCGAGCCAGGAAGATCAGCATTGTTTTTCCCAGACCTTTTTGGCCCCTGTGAACCACGCTTTCTACTTGAAATTAGATCAGCTTGTAAATCTTGCTTCCCAAGTATGGGAACCCCACTTAAAGGATTTCTACAGATCTGCTGGACATTCAGAACAGGCTTCCAGATTTCTTGGTCTCACAACCATTCCAGCTCTTCCATCTCCACCCATTTCCAGTCAGAATACCTTTGAGCTAAATCCTGCATATCCTTTACTTAATCTTTACTTTAGCTCTTAGGGTTAAAGGAATCAATGGATATGGGGGAAAAAGCAAGAACGGGGTACTGATTTTAGATGATCAGCCGTGATCATGTTGAACTGAGGTGCTGGCTCAAAGGGCCGAATGGCCTACTCCTGCATCTATTTTTCTATGTTTCTATGTGCAGTGTAAACATTAAGAACAAATCTTTATTTCTGACCTCATCTTTCTGGAACTCCCCATCTTCACGCAAAGGATGGCCTACCCCCTAACATCCACTACAAGCCCACTGACTCCTACAGCCGTTTTGCTTAAACTTCCATCCTATTTACTTGAATTACTTTATTCCAGTACCTCAGATGCTTCTCTGTATTGCATTTGCTTCAATGAAGAGACATTGTACACACATTCTCTGAAATGTGTTCCTTCTTTTTGAACAATTGCATCCCCTCTACCATTGTGAACAAAGCCCTTAACTGTATATCATCTGTTTCCTACACCTCTACTCTTCCCTGTCTCTTCTGGACAAAGTGAGGACAGTTCCCCTGGGCCTTGCCTTCCTCCCAAGCAGCCTCTGCATTCAACAAATCACCCTTCGCAAATTCTACTGGCACCAAGAAGATTCCACCACCATGCGTGCATTCCCCTTCCCTGTTATAATTTCATAGACTGTTGTCTGGTCTTTTGTCCCCACTCACAACTAGCCATCATGCCACCATAGGAGGTGAACACATGCTCTTTCATCTTGTCCGTTCCCACCATCTAGGAACCCAAACACTCTTTTCATGTGAAGCTGTGGTTCACTTATATTTTCCTTTATCTGGATACTATATCTGATGTACACAATATTCATTATCTAACTTTAGAATATATCCTCAGAGTACAGAAGTTGGGAGACCATGTTGCAGTTATATAAGATGTGGAGGCTACATTTCGAGTAGTGTGTTCAGTTGTGGGCACCGTGTTACAGGAAAGATCTTGTCAAGCTGGAATGAGCACAGAGAAGATTTTTACGAGGATGTTGCCAGGCCACGTGGGCCTGAGCTACAGGGAAAGGTTGAGCAGGCTGGTATTCTACTCCTTGGAGCACAGGAGGATGAGGGGTGATCTTATCGAGGTATAAAATCATGAGAGGAATAGATTGGGTAGACACAGAGTTTCTTGCTCAGTGTTGGGGAATCAAGAAACAGAGGACAGGGGGAAGGGGGAGGGGGAAAAGATTGAATAGGAATCTAAGGGGTAACTTTTTCCTCACAAAGGGTGGTGGGTGTATGGAATGCGCTGCCAGAGGAGGTAGTTGAGTCAGGGACTATCACAATGTTTAAGAAACAATTAGACAGTTACATGGATGGGACGGGTTTAGAGGGATATTGGCCAAACGCAGGCAGTGGGACTAGTATAGATGGAACATGTTGATGGGAACAAGTTGGGCCGAAGGGCCTGTTTCAATGCTATATGATTCTGCGATGCTTTTATGTCTAAATAAGAACCATTTCTGCTTGTCTCAATGTAGCAGAACCACATTAACAACAAACTAGCCAAGTAACTTCACCCATCAGTGAAGTTTCCTTTATTCCATCTGTAGCCTATTCATCCAACCTCTGTTGTTAGCTAGATTAACTTGTTTTCAGTTTCTCCGATCTGATGAATAGTCCCTCTTTTGAAACGGGGTTAGGGTTAGCTAACTGTTAAATGTTTCACTATCCACCAAAGCTGCGTGAATTGCGTAGCTTTTTCAGCATTGCCAGTTTCTTTTTTTTATGTCACATTGGCTCAATTTTACTTGCTCTACTCTTATACTAAAACGGATGGTGTTGTAGATAGTGATGATGGTTATCAAGAATTATTGTGGGAGCTACTCAGCTGGGTAAGATGTTGCGTTTTGGGCGGTAATAGTTGTTAGGGCCCTGGGGAGGGTATGGATCAAAGAGACCTACAAGTACAAGTACATATTTTCCTTAAACTGGTGTCATGGATGGACAGGTTGTCGAAGAACGGTTTGGGCACATTTTCCTTCATCAGTCAGGTAATTGAGTATAGGAAAAAAAAGACACACAATGCTGGAGTAACTGCACGAATATGGCAGCATCCCTGGAGAACATGGATTAGCAATGTTTCCGGTCTGAACCCTTCTTCAGACGAGTATAGAAGTTGGGATGTTACGTATGACGTTCATGAAGCCACGTGTTCAGTTTTGATCACCCTATTATAGGAAAAATACCATTAAGTTGAAAGAGTGTAGAAAGGAGTTCTGAGGATGTTGCCAGGACTCAAGAGACTGAGCAATAAGGATGGTAGGGCAGGCTAAGAATTTATCCCTTGGAGCAGAGGACACTGAGGGGTGATCTTAGAGATGTATAAAATCATAGGCCTTTATCGCAAGGCTCGAGAGTTAAGAACTAGAGGGCATAGGTTTAAGGTGAGAAGGGAAAGATTTAATAGGAACTTGTGGAGCAACCTTTTCACGCAGAAGATGGCATGTATCGAGAACAGCTGGCAGAGGAAGTGGCTGACGCAGGTACAATAATATTTGAAAGACATTTGGACAGTTACATGGATAGGAAAAGTTTGGATAGATTCGGGTCGGACATAGGCAAATGGGACTAGCTTCGATAGACATCCTGGTCGGCATGGACAAGTTCAGCCAAAAGGCCTGTTTCCATATTGTAAGGCTCTATAACTATATCATATAACAAAGATCAAGAAGCTCAATGTTCTCTTAATTGCTGAAATTCAGCCTATTCGACGTCCTATAAGACATTTTCTTTGAGCTACACATCCCAACCCACCTCTTTTGCTGCTGAAAACTAGCTTGCATCTCTGTCTTTCTCAGCTCTGACAAAGGGCCTCAGACCTGAAACATTAACTATTTCTATTTCCACTGATGTTGCCTGACTTGCTGAGCTTTCCAGCATTTTTTGTTTTTGTGTCAGATTTCCAGCATCTTTAGTTTTTGTGATTTTCAAAAAGAGTGCTCTTTTTCTTCTGAGCGAATGAAAGACTTCTTTAAATTATTCTTTTTCTTATGTTTTGCTTCCAGAATCTCTCTTTAATCGCCGGGTTGAAGAAAAATCAAAAGATCTTCTTTTTACACCACTTGGGTGGCATCACAGCTCATTGGAACACCTCAGGGAAGAAAATGGAGAGAAACAAGCTATGGAGAGACTACTGTTAGTATATCTATCCAAGCTGGAGTATAATATGTTATTACTCCATTACAATTACTCCAAGTAAAATTGCAATTAGCAAATTAGAAACTAGCTTGTATGGAAGATGTGTATTTCACTCAATGCACCTTCTATGTTTATAAAGCATAACATTTCTATTCTTGGTGTTGGTGCAGGTGCACAACCTTTTATCCGAAAGCCTTGGGACCAGACACTTTTCGTAATTCAGAATTTTTCGGCTTTCGGAGTGGAAGATTTTTAGCGTAGATTTTAACGGCTGGCTCAGTGGTAGAGTGCTCGGCTCATATCCGCAAGGTCGCGAGTTTGTGCCTCGATCCCGGCAGTTACTCGATCGCGAGTTTGAGTCTTCAATGTAGTTTTTTCTTGCAGAATAGGAGAGAATAGGGAGGGTTAGGCTGGGATCATTCTCTGCGAGATGATCTTAGTGCGGGAGACAAGTGTAGGAGAGGTGTACTGACTGTGTGGGCAGAACTTTGGAAGTGATTGCCCACCATTCTCAAAAGCCGCTGTGTCTCCCTGTCCCTCCAACTCCAGAGGAATCCGCTCCCCGATGGGCCGCTACGGCGACGTGGCAGTTCGCCCACAGCCCGAGCTGCACCCCCTCATCCACAACCCGGGTTCCTCTGGAGTTGGAGCGGGGCTGGGCTAGAGTTGTTGCTGGCTGTGAGTCTCTGGGATCTCCGTGCTTGCAGTGGGCCTGGGGGTCGGTGTCCCGATGAGGGGGCGCAGCTCGGGCTGTGGGCGAACTGCCACTTGTCGCTGTAGCGGCGCATCGGGGAGCGGCTTCTGGTGGTCCTGACGTCTCTCAGCTCCTGTCCAGGGGGGTGGCCGGAGACGTCAGGACCAACAAGAACCCGTTCCCCGATGCGCCGCTACAGCGACAAGTGGCAGTTCGCCCACAGCCCGAGCTGCGCCCCTTCATCCGCAACCCGGGTTCCTCTGGAGTTGGAGCGGGGCTGCGCTAGAGTTGCTGCTGGCTGTGAGTCTCTGGGATCTCCGTGCTTGCAGTCGGTGTCCCGTTGGTCCTGACGTCTCCGGTCACCCCCCTGGAATGGAGCTGAGACTGGGAACTGTACCGCCCTTGCCCCCTCCCTCTGCAACTGCAAACAACCCCACACTTCCCAGTCTCGGCTCCTGTACAGGGGGGTGGCCGGACACGTCACAGCCCGAGCCATCAGCTTCTGTCCCTACGGGGACAGCGGAGAGCGTGTTCCTCTGGAATTGGAACGGGGCTGGGCTGGGCTGCTGCTGGCTGTGGGTCTCTGGGATCTCCGTGCTTGCAGTGGGCCTGGGGGTCGGTGTCCCGTTGGTCCTGACGTCTCCGGTGACTGGCACTGGCTCCAACGTGAAGACAGTGCAAAGCCCCCGCACCGGTGCAATGCGCGGGGAGCTGGAGAGGGGAGGGAAGGGGTCACACACATGGCCGGGAAGCAGAGGGGTGTAGGTGGGGTGAAACTGAAGGGAGCGACAATTTGCTGCTGCCTGCCCGCTGAGTTAAAAAGTTTGCACGCAAGACTCACGATACACTGTGTATCGTGTCTACCGTGGGAACTTTATAACTCAGCGGGCAGGCAGCAGCATATTGCCAATTATTAACCCTCCCGCGCAATATACCCTCACCTTCTCTTTTATGAATGGGGATTTAGTTCCCCGTTCTTCGAGGACCGACCGGAGGTTCCGCTGTCACCTCTGCGGGCCGCCCTTGGTGAACGTTTTCAAGGACCTTTATTCAAGGACTGAAAAAATGTCGCTATTCGGAGGTTTTCGTTATTTGGATCTTCGGATAAAAGGTTGTGCACCTGTACTAATATAGTCAGAAATGTTTGTTTAAACCAAGATCTACTTTAATTAATAATTGCTAGTGCTATTATAATTGTTTTGAAGGGCATATAATAGCAATGTTACAAAATTTTGAGATTTAAAAAATCAAGTCTGCAATTTATCCCATCAGATAAAGCATAAAAAGAAGTTTAATTTGACACCTAATTCACTTTGATATCTTCAGTATTAAAAAAGTTATGGCCATTTTCATACTCGGAAATTAGCATCTTGTTCCCTATTGCTTTTCAATTGACTTAACACAAAAGATGTGATCGGGGACAGTCAAAAGCCCATAACTTTCTTAAAAATTAAGAGAACTGAAATAAATTTTCAGTTATTATAGATTGAAGCATTCTGAAACAAATATGAAACAATCTTACTTGGATGACCTGAAATTAAAGCATATAATTAGTTAGTTACCCAATTGTAGCTAATTACAAAATTCAATTACTAGATCTAAACATCTATCCATTTCTTAAGAAAATATGAACATTTTTAAATAGCCTAAGTGTCCAAATAACATTCACACAAGATTTCACAATATAACATGATTTTTAAATCTCATTGTCACGAATTTATGCCAAATGGAAGGAATTTAGTGTTTAATTCCTGTAAATTAATGGCCATTTAAATCATCTTGTGAGTGGGATTTTGTGGAACGCGATCGATTGGAACGTTGCGGTGAATTTAAACGCAATATCGGCAAGAAAAATACTGCCGGTTCGTATGGGGCCCAAATCACCATTTCGCAATGTAAAATGTGGATTAAGGTCATCTTAAGAAGCACATTTATATGTAAAATAAACGGCTTTCCGTTTGCTGTCCCGTACCTGAAATCCGTCCCCGTTGTCGGCGTTCACGGCATTAGAAGCGGCTTTTTAGTTTACTCCAGCGCTGAAATGATCCAACGATTTTAAAAAAAGAACAAAAAATAAATAAAAATCACAGAACGGCAGTCGGAACAAATCTTCAGCGTTAACTAGCTCCCTGAGAAAATATAATCCAGGACAGGTGGTAGAAAACCGCATTTTAACCCCCCCCCCCCCTCTCAAAGGTGCCAAAGTCACGCAGCCAGTGACAGAACTGCAGCGCTGCTGAAGGTAAGTTTTGTAACATACCTACATATAAAAAGCAACAGACTTTTGGATATTCATCTCTAAATCCAACTTCATGACTTCATTTATGTTTTTCTTAATGTCAACATCAATCTGAATTGGACTATATAGAATATCACACTGTCATTTTAAGTTAAGATGATCTCCAGTATAATAATTACAGAAATATTAATTTATGCATTATTTGAAAACAGCAGTAAATTGCAGGGTTTCTTACGACATTTGACAGATTTGGGTGCTCAAAATTGTGTTAAAAAAGTTATAAATGATGACTACTTTAATTATTTCTAACTTTAGATGGAAAATTGACTAATAATAACTTTGAATTGAATTGCACTGGTAAATATTTGATAAACCCTTAAAAGATTTGAGGTTTCTCCTCAAATTTACTCACATGAACCTAGATATGAATGTTAACTGTTTGAAAATAATTGCTCATCGTGCATGAACAAGTCAAGTCAAGTTTAAGTCAAGTCAAGTTTATTTGTCACATACACATACGAGATGTGCAGTGAAATGAAAGTATGCATATTAGTTTCAACAGAAAAATGCATTGATTTCTATTTTCTCTTTTTGTGTGCAGTTCAGCTAATCATAGTCAAATGATGGCCTTATTACAGCAGCTCCTGTACAGCGAGTCTCTCTCATTATCATGGAGAGATATCATTGTTCCTGTGGTCCGGCAGGTTGTTCAGACTGTGCATCCAGATGTCAAGGATAATGACGATGACATGGATATCCGTCAATTTGTTCATATTAAAAAGGTATCAGTTGCTATTCCTGAGTGATAACTACATGCTTTTGCAACAATATGAAAAATTATGTCACATGAAGATTGTCTATTTGCGTGAATCTCATATAGTTCGGGTTTAGATTCTGTCATGCATTTGCCTTTTAAAACAGACATTTAATTTCAGAATTAATTTACAAATTAGAATACATTTTCCAGCCAAAAATGAATTTGCTTGCTAAACATATGATATTTTCAAAAAATATTTTATTTTTCTTTCTTTTGAGATACCTGGTGGAAAGAAATTTGATTCTGCAGTTGTAAATGGATTTATTTGCACCAAAAACATAGCCCACAAGAAGGTGAGAAGAAATTGTCCATTGCTATTTTTTTCTGCATTTTGTAAGAGGGCAGTTAATGACAATCAATTTTGTATGCCTTTAATGTTGGGGCTGGTAATATTGTTTTAGTATAACTATGGTTCTGAAATTTTCACAGATGAACGCCTACATAAAAAATCCAAAGATTCTGCTATTGAAATGTTCAATTGAATATCTCTATCGAGAGGAAACAAAGTTTACATGCATAGATCCCATTGTTCTACAGGTTTGTGTTTAAATATTGCTCACTACTATGCTTCTACATTTCTAAATTCTGGTGTGCAAATGGATATGTTATAAAAATAATATTGCATCCAGCTAATCGTTAATATATTGTCATTTTGGTTTTAAATGCTACCACATTTTTTGTAGCTTATAAATACATCAGATTAACAGTAAAATTTGTGTGATAATTAGGAAAGAGAATTTCTGAAGAATTACGTACAGCGAATAGTGGATGTTCGACCAAATCTGGTTCTTGTGGAAAAGACAGTTTCTCGTATTGCTCAAGATATGCTTCTGGAGAATGGAATCACCTTAGTTATTAATGTAAAGCCTGTAAGTACCCCCAACATATTGCACGCACCATACTCTTCAAAGTATTCGAAATTCAGATTTCTTACCACCTATCGTTACATTATACGCACAAGTGTGTAGAAAGGAACTGCAGATGCTGGTTTAAAATGAAGATAGACACAAAAACTGCAGTAACTCAGTGGGTCAGACAGCGTCTCTGGAGAGAAGGAATAGGTGCGAAGGAATCAGTCTGAAGAAAGGTCTCAACCCGAAGCGTCACCTATTCCTTTTCTCCAGAGATGCTGTCTGACTTGCTGAGTTACTCCAGCTTTTCGTGTTTACAGGTACAGACAGAAGTGTATTAAAGAAAAACTAGATTTGTATGAGAAACAAATGGATGTGTAAATGTTTTGTAGTCATGGAGTCAGCTACTCAATTTCCCATTGGTAGATTTTATCTGATGCCTTTTCATAACATACTTTTTCAGAAGCATTTTAATAAACCTGATGAGCAGATTATCTATTACTATCTTTCCTATTGGTACTATTTCAAAGTTTGCTGAGAAAAATATTTTACTGAATTACCTGGATTAAATCTGGGTAATTTTCAACTGCCAGCCACAGTGCAGTGAGTAATTACTCAGTGGGTGAGAAAATAAATACAATTCATAACTCATCTGCTGCATGAGGAAAGATTGAAAAGACTAGGCTTGTTTGCATTGAAGTCTAGAAGGATGAGAGGGGGTTCTTATAGAAACATATAAAATTATAAAAGGACTGGACAAGCTAGATGCAGGAACAATGTTCCCAATGTTGGGCGAGTCCAGAACCAGGGGCCACAGTCTTAGAATAAAAGGGAGGCCATTTAAGACTGAGGTGAGAAACCTTTTCACCCAGAGAGTTGTGAATTTGTGGAATTCCCTGCTGCAGAGGGCAGTGTAGGCCAAGTCACTGGATGGATTTAAGAGAGAGTTAGATAGGGCTCTAGGGGCTAGTGGAATCAAGGGATATGGGGAGAAGGCAGGCACGGGTTATTGATTGGGGACAATCAACCATGATCACAATGAATGGCGGAGCTGGCTCGAAGGGCTGAATGGTCTCCTCCTGCACCTATTTTCTATGTTTCTATGATTTACTGTGTGCAACAATTCTCGTTGAAAGTTTGTGCAGAGTTGTTTCATTAGTTAGGTTTTTATACAGTTTAGGTTTGTTCTGTGCAAAAAGCTGTTAATTGAAGTGAAGGCAGGTTAAGATTTATTGATTGATTTCTGCAAGAAACTCTGATAAAAACATCCCTTTTTTTATGTGCATAGATTGTGCTTGACCGAGTGAGCCGTGTTACCCAAGGTGACTTAGTTATGTCAATGGACCAGCTTCTAACAAAGCCTCGTCTCGGTACATGCCATAAGTTTTTTCTTCAGCCATTCCAGCTCTCTAACGGTAAGCAAATTTTCCATGGCGACATCATCTGTCCATTTCTGAAGGTAGGCTTGTGCATGTGATTAATGGAGGAACGGCCTCCATTTATGAGATAGATGGTTGACCTTTGGGGTCTGGCTGTTAGGAAATTCTTTTTTGACAGTTCCTCTCTCACACATACACTTACATACAGGTAGTTGTTGTATAACATGTGTCTCCTTAATGTGCGTTGGATATAACTCGATTGCGCGTGCCAAAGTGGTTGTAACACAAATTCGATCGGGAGCTAGAAAATCTCTTAATGGTTACTTTGGAAATTGAAAAGTAGGAAAAAAGCTATCTTGTTGGGGTGGAGCAGAGTCAAGGGAAAATAAACTATGTCCATGTAACCTCCCTACAGTAATCAGGCATCATTGTCTCTTAAGAACATAGAATGTCAGTTGCACTTCAGTGGCCATTGAAATTGACAGGCTGTAATTTCTATTGACACTTGTGCAATAATAACTCTATTCATAAGTTCATATGTTTTAGGAGCAGAATAAGGCTATTGATCCCATCAAGTCTACTCCGCCATTCAATCATGGCTGGTCTATCTTTCCCTCTCAACCCCATTCTCCAGCCTTCACCCCATAACCGCTGACACCTGTACTAATCAAAAATCTGTCAATCCCTGCCTTACAAATATTTATTGACGGCCTCCACAGCCTTCTGTAGCAATGAATTCCACAGATTCACCACCCTCTGACTAAAGACATTCCTTCCCATCTTTCTAAAGATAGGACCTTTTATCCTGAGGCTATGGCCTCTGGTCCTAGATTCTCCCACTAGTGGATACATCCTCACCATATTCGCTCTATCCAGGCTTTTCACGATTAAACAATGTAAATACAAGCTTTCGCCTTTTTTAGCTTGCAGTAACAAAATTAAACTTACAGCTACGAAAAATATCTTTATTTTTGAATACTCTGCAGTGGGAACAAACTTTGTTAAGAAAAAAAAGAAAAAAAAAAGAATTTCACTACACCTAGGTGTATGTGACAAAATAAATTTGAAATTTGAATTTGTTATTGAGAGTCTTAAACTCTCTAGCTCAATCCCCATTGACACAATTGTTTTTATAACACTGTTTTATATGATGCAAGACTATTGTAGAACTACCTGTTCCAAAACTTTTTACAGATTGGCATATCTCAGTGCCACTATTTGCTGCATTGATCTTTTTTGAACATAAAAATTAAGTTAATTGAAACATTGTTCCAGTTATTCTGGTTTATTATATTCCATTAACGTTGTGAGGAAAACTTGTATTTCTAAGGTCACCTTTTGTATATAAATGACAGCAATGTTTTACTTAGTCATAGAGTGATGCGGAGTGGAAACAGACCCTTCGGCCCAACTTGCCCACACCAACAAACATGTCTGAGCTACACTAGTCCCACCTACCTGCGCTTGGTCCCTATCCCTCCAAACCTGTCCTATCCACGTACCTGTCTAACTGTTACTTAAATGTTGGGATAGTCCCTGCCTCAACTACTTCCTCTGGCAGCTTGTTCCATACACCCACCAACCTTTGTGAAAAAGTTACGCCTCAGATTCCTATTAAATCTTTTCCTCTTCACCTTAAACCTATGTCGTCTGGTCCTTGATTAACCATGGTTAACCCCTCTCTCTCTGCCCCCCCCCCTGCCTCTTTCTCTGCCCCCCTGCCTCTTTGTCTGCCCCCCTGTCTCTTTCTCTGCCCCCCTGCCTCTTTCTCTGCACACCTGCCTCTTTCTCTGCCCCCCCTGCCTCTTTCTCTCTCTGCCCCCCCTGCCTCTTTCTCTGCCCCCCCCTGCCTCTTCTCTCCCCCCCCTGCCTCTTTCTCTGCCCCCCTGCCGCTTTCTCTTCCCCCCTGCCTCTTTCTCTGCCCCCCTGCCTCTTTCTCTGCCCCCTGCCTCTTTCTGTGCCCCCCTGCCTCTTTCTCTGCCCCCCTGCCTCTTTCTCTGCCCCCCTGCCTCTTTCTCTGCCCCCCTGTCTCTTTCTCTGCCCCCCTGCCTCTTTCTCTGCACACCTGCCTCTTTCTCTGCTTCTCCCCCCCCTGCCTCTTTCTCTGCCCCCCCCTGCCTCTTTCTCTGCCCCCCCCCTGCCTCTTTCTCTCTCTGCCCCCCCTGCCTCTTTCTCTGCCCCCCCCCCTGCCTCTTTCTCTGCCCCCCCCTGCCTCTCTTCTCTGCCCCCCCCCCTGCCTCTTTCTCTGCCCCCCCCTGCCTTCCAGGCCCGGATCGGTCTCACCAGTCACCTTCGGACACACAAACAAAAACCCTGAAGTCATGGTCTTCTCCGACTACGAAGAACGAACAACAACCACATGTAACACCATGGATTTGTTTTGGAAATGTAATGATTTTATCTACATTTTCCTTACACAGGTCACGCAAAAACGCTTATGTTTTTCGAAGGATGTGCCCAACATTTGGGATGTACTGTGAAGCTAAGGGGTGCGTCAGAATATGAGCTAGCAAGGGTGAAAGAAATTCTAATCTTCATGGTCTGCGTAGCTTACCATTCTCAACTTGAACTTTCATTCCTAATGGACGAATTTGCAATGCCTCCAAGTTTATCTAAAAGCGGATCGATTAATTCCATAATTGATGGCGAGACTACGGGTAATGATGGACAAGACTTATTCAATGATGAAAAGATTGGCTATCTTTCCAAAGACACTGATGCTGCAATCGAAGGCATTTCCTTGGTAGCTGAATTTACTCAAGCTCCTAGTTTTGAGTGTTCAACAGAAAATGCGTTTTGTGAGGAAGATAAACTGATGAGAAAAAGTGTTTCTCAGGACAGTGTTTTTGCAAAGCCAGATTGTTCTACGCCTGATAGCGCACCTCCAGAGTTAGATGTCCCTTTTTTTGACATCCATTCATCACGAATAAACTCACTGTCATCTGAAAATAAAGAAGACCAAACTCCTCCAGACAATTATTGTGCATTTTTAAACGAACAATCAAAATCACTAAATGACTCTGCGGGGCGTGATCTGTCAGCGGTGAATGAGCCTAAACTTTTCCGTGATCCCCTTCAAGATGATACAGATCTGTTCATCACTGAACACGTGACTTCCTCTGAAGACAGACTGAAGTCCTATTCTATTGCTTTCAAGCAAGAATTGAAAGATGTTATCCTTTGCATATCTCCTTTTATTACATTCAGAGAACCTTTCCTATTGACTGAGAAAGGCATGAAATGCCCAACAAGAGACTACTTTCCAGAGCAAATCTATTGGTCCCCTCTCTTGCACAAAGAAGTTAAGGAGATAGAATGCAGACGAAAGAAGCAACTTCTTAAGGATGTAACAAATCTGCAGGGACTAAATGGAAATGTCCAGGCAAAATCTACGCAAATTCTTCCATCACATGATCTGCTGAGTACCAGAATAACCCATTCCTTGGGAAGGAACCAAAGTTTGTCGAAACTGTTAGCTGATTACAGAGCTCGAGGTGGTAGGATAAAGAATGAAGAAATAGATCCTTTTACACAGAATAAAGAGGACAGCAATAAAACAACCATGAAAGATGGGGATGAGGAAATCCAGCGAGCACAGACCCAGAATGAGTTGATGTGGGCAACAAAGGTAAGAATGTCAATTTCCTTTTAGCTTTGAACTGGAGGTTTTAATTTCCCATTGTCGCATCATCTCCTAATTTTGAAGAATGTACATTAGTCCTAAAACCAATCCAGGTCATTGAACATTGAGCTAATAATCGTTTATGGATTCACCACACTTATGGGCTAATCATTAACATGTTGTTAATCTGAAAATCAAGCTTGTTTTATTGTCATATGTACTGAAACCGAACAATGAAATTATTTCTTGCAGCAGCAGCAAAACGGGTTTATCAGATGAAAATAGTTATGGTTGTTTTTGACACATAAACTGAAATTTGTACTGTAACAGATGGCAAAACTGTGTAGTTGGTGATATTTTTTTGCAACTTGGTATTCTGAGAAGCAAGATTAATATTGTTTTGGGAAGTCTTCACATATCAGGTCTTTTTTAAAAGGGCTTTCTACAGCATTTTAAAGCATTTCTCATTGTGCATAAGTATCATTGGGAAAATGTTTTGAGTTTAAATGAGAAATGAAGCATTTTTGAAAAAAATGATTAGAATACATTCGAAGATGCTAAGTGCTGTAGTAACGCAGCAGGCCAGGCTGCATACCTGGAGAACATGGATAGATGATGTTTCTGGTCGAGACCCTTCTTCAGACTGATTGAGAATGGAATGAATCCTGGAAGAAAGGAGGGGCAGGACAAAACGTGCCAGGTACTAGGTGAACACAGGCGAGGTGGGGGGGGGGTGGGGGCTTGAAATGGGTGCGAGTCCTGGTGGGGCAAGGGGGAGAGGTGGAAGAAAGTGAGTGTGGGGGAGAAAGGAATGGAGGAGGAGAGGGGTTGTTAGAGGTTACTTAAAAGAGTATTCACTGATCTTACTGCTGAGTTGTTAGCTTCTCGGGTGGGGTGGTTCCTCCAGTTTGCATGTGGCCTCACTCTGGCAATGGAGGTGGCGGCGGACAGAAAGGTCAGTCTCGGAATGGGAAAAGGAGTTAATGGGTAGCAACAGGGAGATTCGGTGGGCCTTGGCACACTGATTGGAAGTTTAGCTTTAGTTTAGTTTTCGAGTTTACAGCGAGGAAACAGACCCTTCGGTCCACTGGGTCCGCGCTGACCAGCGATCCTTGCACACTAACGCTATCCTACACACGCTAGGGACAATTTACAATTTTACCAAGCAAATTAACCTACAAACCTGTATGCCTATGGAGCATGGGAGGAAACTAGAGCTCCCGGGGAAAACCTACACATGTCACGGGAGAATGAACAGGCAAGCACCCATAGTCAGGATTGAACCCGTGTCTCGGGCGCTGTAAGGCAGCAACACTACCATGCTGCCCGTTCAGCAAGCGTTCAGCGAAAAGGTTGCTGCGTGTACGCCTGGTCTCGGTGCACAGGAGAACACATCTGGAACATCGGATGCAGTAGATGAGGGTAGAGGAGGTGCATGGGAACTCTGTCTCACCTGGAAAGGCTGCTGGGGTCCATGGATGGAGGTGAGGGAGGAAGTATGGAACAGGTGTTACATCTCCTGCTATTGCACAGAAAAGTTAGATTAGTTTGGAATACAATAAAATTAATTCTTCACATGCAGCTCACAGAGAAAAATGTAATGATAATTCCATGTAATGATAAATATAACAAGTGACAAACAGTAGAATGGTGCATGATTGTTATGATAAATCAGAGTACAAAAATTGAATAATCGAATGAGATTGAGTTAAGAGTAAAGGGCCTGTCCCACCAGCATGCGATTGTATGTGTCTAGCGCGACCAAAATGGAAGCGGAGTTCGCGCTAAGTTCGCGGTAAGTATGCACAAAGTTTGCGCGTGACGTAATTTACGTCATACTCACCAATCAGCTGGGCAGGAGGCGGGCCGACTGAATTTGGACGTCGCATGGCGTCGGGCGGTGACATCGCGCCACGCATACGACGTCAAGACGCTGCGTACGCCCATCGAGACGCTGCGTATGCCCTCAATGCGCCTGTGGGCCGACAGGCCGTTGGCTCGCAGAATATTCGAACAGTGCAGGATTTTCGGAGCCCCGCGCGATGTCGGGACCAGCCCCGCACAACTCCGTACGCCTCCGTGCTTGGAAGTGGGACCAGCCCTGTGCGGCCGTACGCCTCAAGCGACCACGTTTGGTCGCGCCAGACGCATGCAATCGCATGCTGGGTGGGGCAGGGCCTTAAGAGTAGATACACACAAAATGCTGGTGTAACCCAGTTGGACAGGCTTAGGTTGCTGGTGATACAAATGCCAAGGAACTTGAGCTGTCGACCATTTCTACTGCCACTCCATTTATGAGGTCAGGGTTGTTTTCACCCCCTCACTTCCTAAGATCAACAGCCAACTCTCTTGTCTTGTTGACATTATTGTCCTGCCACTATGCCATCCGATCTTCCTGATCTTCTTCCTGTACTTAAGCTCATTGCTATTGCAGATCCGGTAACAGAGATGTCATTAGCAGACCTATAGATTGAGTGTCATTGTACTTGTCCATAAAAGCATGAGTAAGTTGGGAGGAGAGCAAGGGACTGAACACATGATCCCGAGGGGCATCAGTGATGAGGGTCAGAGTGGAGGAAATATGGTGACCAATTCTAACTGACTGAGGTCGGGTTCAGCGTTATTTCAGCCTTGACTCCATCTCCTTCCTCCTCTGACTGTCACAACTCTTGTCTTATTGTATTCAGAGCCGTGCCAGTAGGGTCAGGTCTAAGAAAGATGGAGAGTTCCGATGTTCTTTTGAAATAGAGATGAGTGACTGGAGACTTTCAACATGGAACAAATAGATGAAAATGCAGTGGGTTTAAGGCTGGTAGAGATGAAGTAACCTTGAAAGTTATGATTAAAGTGCTATTTAGATGAATATGCAGTCTGGTATATAAAATGTACTGCCCCAATCGTTTAAGAAAGACGTTTTTACTTTGGTATGCAAATGCATGTTTATTAATACCAGAAAACTTTCAGTTTTTTAAAAAAGGTGTTAGGGTGTTGTTACAAGTTCAAGTTCAAGTGAGTTTATTGTCATGTGTCCCTGTATAGGACAATGAAATTCTTGCTTTGCTTCAGCACACAGAACATAGTAGGCATTTACTACAAAACAGATAAGTGTGTCCATATACCATAATATAAATATATACACACATGAATAAATAAACTGATAAAGTGCAAATAACAGAAAGTGGTTATTAATAATCAGAGTATTGTCCGAGCCAGGTCTAATAGCCTGATGGCTGGGAAGTAACTATTCCTGAACCTGGTTGTTGCAGTCTTCAGGCTCCTGTACCTTCTACCTGAAGGTAGCAGGGAGATGAGTGTGTGGCCAGGATGGTGTGGGTCTTTGATGATACTGCCAGCCTTTTTGAGGCAGCAACTGCGATAAATCCCCTCGATGGAGGGAAGGTCAGAGCCGATGATGGACTGGGCAGTGTTTACTACTTTTTGTAGTCTTTTCCTCTCCAGGGCGCTCAAATTGCCGAACCAAGCCACGATGCAACCGGTCAGCATGCTCTCTACTGTGCACCTGTAGAAGTTAGAGAGAGTCTTCCTTGACAAACCGACTCTCCATAATCTTCTCAGGAAGTAGAGGCGCTGATGAGCTTTCTTGACAATTGCATTAGTGCAAGGGAACAGGTTCAAGGATTTGACTAGTAGAACAGAAAAAGGCTCACTCGTCTGTTTAGTTACAAATCAAATTTATTGGCAAAAGAGAGAACAAAAACAATGCTTGTCTTGGTATGCACGGGGTCCGTTTTATAGCAGCACACCTCCCTCTCTGCCTCCGTCTGCAGCGCTGACTGCGTCTCAGCCCGTCGGTGAACCCGTCCCGTACATGGACTACCTTATGGCCTGCTTTTATACAGGCAGAAATCAGCCGTTGAAATAACCACTGGTAAGTCCTGACTAATAGCGCTGCTCCCAAATTCAAACTACACCCAATGGCAGGGGACAGCATCTGAGCAAGACCTCCCTCCTTTGGAAACAAAGCGCTACCGTACGCAGACTGGCGCATAAAGTAATACACATAGCACTACAAACGTGGCGCGTAAAGATAATACACACAGTGCTACAGACTTGGCTCGTAAAGGTAATACACACAGCGCTGCCAGTTTGGTGTGTGTAGATTGGTTACTTTACTTACTAACCAATGTAGTGCTTTATTATTATAAGCTCCGCCTAATACCACACCATTCATATACAGGTGCACAACCTTTTATCCGACAGCCTTGGGACCAGCCACTTTTCGTAATTCAGAATTTGTCGGTCTTCGGAATGGAATTTTTTTAGCGTAGATTTTAATGGCTGGCTCAGTGGTAGAGTGCTCGGCTCATATCCGCAAGGTCGCGAGTTTGCGCCTTGATCCCGGCAGTTACTCGGTCGCGAGTTTGAGTCTTCAATGTCGTTTTTTCATGCAGAATAAATGTTTGTATGAAATGCAGTGTAGGAGAGGTGTACTGACTGTGTCGGCAGAAATTTGGAAGTGATTGCCCACCAGTCTAAAACGCCGCTGTGTCTCCCTGTCCCTGGGATAGCAGGGGGCCATCAAACAGCACAATACCCCCCTCCCCCTCCAACTCCAGAGGAATCAGCTCCCCGATGGGCCGCTACAGTGACAAGTGGCAGTTTGCCCACAGCCCGAGCTGCGCCCCCTCATCCGCCACCCCAAGAACACCTTGCACACCATCAGCTTCTGCCCCTACGTGTTCCTCTGGAGTTGGAGCGGGGCTGGGCTGGAGTTGCTGCTGGCTGTGGGTCTCTGGGATCTCCGTGCTTGCAGTGGGCCTGGGGGTCGCTGTGCCGTTGGTCCTGACGTCTCCGGCCACCCCCCTGGACTGGAGCTGAGACTGGGAACTGTACCGCCCTTGCCCCCTCCCTCTGCAACTGCAAACAACCCCACTCTCCTGCAAGGGCGGTACAGTTCCCGGAGGATGGCAGGTGGCCGGAGACGTCAGGACCAACAGGAACCCGCTCCCCGATGGGCCCCTACGACGCCCCGAGCTGTGCCCCGTCATCCGCAACCCAGGTTCTCTGTAGTTGGAGCGGGGCTGGGCTGGGCTGGGCTGCTGCAGGCTGTGGGTCTCTGGGTTCTCCGTGCTTGCGGCGGGCCTGGTGGTCGACGTCCAATTGGTCCTGACGTCTCCGGTGACTGCACTAGCCTGCTGGCTGCCATCGCCGACGTGAAGACAGTACAAAGCCCCCGCGCCGGTGCGATGAGCGGGGAGCTGGAAAGGGGAGGGATGGGGTCACACACATGGCCGGGAAGCAGAGGGGTGTAGGTAGGGTGAAACTGAAGGGAGCGACAATCTGCTGCTGCCTGCACGCTGAGTTAGAAAGTTCCCACGCAAGACTCACGATACACTGTGTATCGTGTCTACCGTGGGAACTTTTTAACAGCTGGCAGGTAGCAGCATATTGTCAATTATTAACCCTCCCGCGCAATATACTCTCACCTTCTCTTTTATGGATGGGGATTTAGTTCCCCTTTCTTCGAGGACCGACCGGAGGTTCCGCTGTCACCTCTGCGGGCCGCCCTCGGTGAACGTCCTGTCTCCCTGTCCCTGGAATAGTAGGGGGCGATCAAACAGCACAATACCCCCCTCCCCCTCCAACTCCAGAGGAATCCGCTCCCCGATGGGCCGCTATGGCGACAAGTGGCAGTTCGCCCACAGCCCGAGCTGCGCCACCCCAAGAACAAGACGTACCCCTTGCACACCATCAGCTTCTGCCCATACGGGGAGCGTGTTCCTCTGGAGTTGGAACGGGGCTGGGCTGGAGTTGCTGATCTGGGATCTCCGTGCTTGCAGTGGGCCTGGGGGTCGGTGTTCCGTTGGTCCTGACGTCTCTGGTGACTGGCACTGTGCTGCTAGCATCGCGACGTGAAGACAGTACAAAGCCCCCGCGCCGGTGCAATGTGCGGGGAGCTGGAGAGGGGAGGGAAGGGGTCACACACATGGCCGGGAAGCAGATGGGTGTAGGTGGGGTGAAACTGAAGGGAGCGACAATCTACTGTGTATCGTGAGTCTACCGTAGGAACTTTTTAACGCAGCTGGCAGGTAGCAGCATATTGTCAATTATTAACCCTCCCGCGCAATATACCCTCACCTTCTCTTTTATGAATGGGGATTTAGTTCCCCTTTCTTCGAGGACCGACCGGAGGTTCCGCTGTCACCTCTGCGGGCCGCCCTCAGTGAACGTTTTCAAGGACCTTTCTTCAAGGACCGAAAAAATGTCGCTATTCGGAGGTTTTCGTTATTTGGATCTTCGGATAAAAGGTTGTGCACCTGTAGTACAAAGTAGTCCAAAGTAAAATATAATCACCACCGGCACGGCTGCCCACAGCCACGCTTTTCATTTCATGAATGAAATATTTATTAAGCACATCCAACAAAGCCTTCCCTTCTCCCAGAAATAGGACGGGAAAATAAAACAGAAAAAAGGACATATTAAATAATCATGTTAAATCAGTTTCTACCACAGAGCAGAAAACTACCTTGCAACTTCAGTTAGGCTTGGCTTAACTTCATTAAAGAGGGTTAGTCCTTGAAACTTGATCTGTGCTCAATGTCCCCAGCTACCAAAGCCGATTTCTTGTTTGTAGCGGTTAGTTAAGGTGTTAGCTTTTCTAATCAGTTTTGACAGGATGGTGTATAATCCATTTAGATGATAATGGAATTGTTTCTGCAAGTCCTCTTCTCCTTCCACCTCGTCCACTCTGATGTCTATGGTGGCAGCTTTGCCCTTTTTCCTATCGTCCAGTTGCACAGCACCCCACTCTATGTCGTTCTTGATGGATTTCAGCAAGATAAAGTAGTTGTACATGTCCCGCTTATCAGAGCTGGACGCTCCGGTACTTGAAACGCCATTATCATTGCTCTTGTTTTCGTCTTCAAGAGGCACATCCCGCAAAAGGCTTGGCACCATGACCGTCTGGTCGATGTTATTGACCGCAGCTATAAATTTGTTCATGGTGTCGAATAAGGAATGCTTCTGGTTATAAGGTATCCATAATCTGCATCATTTTGCCTCAGTGCCGTTTGCTTTCGTCTTCGTGTGTGGAATCCTTCAAACTCTTTAGATGCACAACTTCCTCCGGCAGTGCCTCCCTCTTGAGCTGCTCTTTTTGCACACCATTTATATTATCGCAACCCGGCATGTGCTGTCAGTCAGTACAGCTGCACAGTTGGAGTAACATGTTAAGTGTGTTGTATACTTTGCTCAATAAATATTGTTGTACCAGATTTGTGAGTACGTGTGATTTACTCAACAGCGCGCAAAGGTTTAAACAGAGATCTGTCGGCTTAGCGTGAGGATTTAAACAAAACGCTGTCGGCTACAACGCTATTGGCTTTAGGTTTTGCACTACCGGCCACAGCGCAATGGGCATTAAACATAGCACTATGGCCACAGCGCTATGGGTCACAGACTGTTCAGGAAAAATTCTCGTATAAAACAGATATTTACACATATCTTTGATACACCCAAGCCTGAGGATTCAAGGATTTCAGGGATCTATTGAACCAGGTGCCAAACCATGGGTATTTCTGAAAAGACAACCAACAGATTATGGAAGTTTGTTGTGAGTGAATCAATTCATTTCTGTCCTCTCAAGTGTCTCGCCGGAAACTAAAAAATGATTACAGGTGCACAACCTTTTATCCGACGATCCAAATAACGAAAAGCTCTGAATAGCGGACATTTTTTCGGTCCTTGAAAAAAGGTCCTTGAAGACGTTCACCGAGGGCGGCCCGCAGAGGTGTCAGCGGAACCTCCGGTCGGTCCTCGAAGAAAGGGGAACTAAATCCCCATTCATAAAAGAGAAGGTGAGGGTATATTGCGCGGGAGGGTTAATAATTGACAATCTGCTGCTGCCTGCCCGTTGAGTTAAAAAAGTTCCCACGGTAGACTCACGATACACAGTGTATCGTGAGTCTTGCGTGGGAACTTTTTAACTCAGCGGGCAGGTAGCAGCAGATTGTCACTCCCTTCAGTTTCACCCCACCTACGCCCCTCTGCTTCCCGGCCATGTGTGTGACCCCTTCCCTCCCCTCTCCAGCTCCCCGCCCATTGCACCGGCGTGGGGGCTTTGCACTGTCTTCACGTCGGAGCCAGTGCCAGTCACCGGAGACGTCAGGACCAACGGGACACCGGCCCCCAGGCCCACTGCAAGCACGGAGAACCCAGAGACCCACAGCCAGCAGCAGCCCAGCCCCGCTCCAGCTACAGAGGAACACGCTCCCCGTAGGGACAGAAACTGATGGTGTGCAAAGTACGTCTTGGTCTTGAGGTTGCGGATGAGGGGGCGCAGCTCAGGCTGTGACGTCTCCGGCCACCCCCCTGTACAGGAGCTGAGACTGGGAACTGTGGGGTTGTTTGCAGTTGCAGAGGGAGGGGGTAAGGGCGGTACAGTTCCCAGTCTCAGCTCCATTCCAGGGGGGTTGCCGGAGACGTCAAGACCAACGGGACACCGACTGCAAGCACGGAGATCCCAGAGACTCACAGCCAGCAACAACTCTAGCCCAGCCCCGCTCCAACTCCAGAGGAAACCGGGTTGCGGATGAGGGGGCGCAGCTCGGGCTGTGAGGTCTCCGGCCACCCCCCTGTACAGGAGCTGAGGCTGGGAACTGTACCCCCCTTGCAGGTGAGCAGGAGAATGGGGTTGTTTGCAGTTGCAGAGGGAGGGGGCAAGGGCGGTACAGTTCCCAGTCTCAGCTCCATTCCAGGGGGGTGGCCGGAGACGTCAGGACCAACGGGACACTGACTGCAAGCACGGAGATCCCACAGACTCACAGCCAGCAACAACTCTAGCCCAGCCCCGCTCCAACTCCAGAGGAACCCGGGTTGCGGATGAGGGGCCGCAGCTCGGGCTGTGGGCGAACTGCCACTTGTCGCTGTAGCGGCCCATCGGGGAGCGGGTTCTTGTTGGTCCTGACGTCTCCGGCCATCCCCCTGGACAGGAGCTGAGAGACGTCAGGACCACCAGAAGCCGCTATCCGATGCGCCGCTACAGCGACAAGTGGCAGTTCGCCCACAGCCCGAGCTGCGCCCCCTCATCGGGACACCGACCCCCAGGCCCACTGCAAGCACGGAGATCCCAGAGACTCACAGCCAGCAACAACTCTAGCCCAGCCCCGCTCCAACTCCAGAGGAACCCGGGTTGCGGATGAGGGGCCGCAGCTCGGGCTGTGGGCGAACTGCCACTTGTCGCCGTAGCGGCCCATCGGGGAACGGATTCCTCTGGAGTTGGAGGGACAGGGAGACACAGCGGCTTTTGAGAATGGTGGGCAATCACTTCCAACGTTCTGCCCACACAGTCAGTACACCTCTCCTACACTTGTCTCCCGCACTAAGATCATCTCGCAGAGAATGATCCCAGCCTAACCCTCCCTATTCTCTCCTATTCTGCAAGAAAAAACTACATTGAAGACTCAAACTCGCGATTGAGTAACTGCTGGGATCGTGGCGCAAACTCGCGACCTTGCGGATATGAGCCGAGCACTCTACCACTACGCTAAAAATCTTCCATTCCGAAAGCCGAAAAATTCTGAATTACGAAAAGTGTCTGGTCCCAAGGCTTTCGGATAAAAGGTTGTGCACCTGTACTTTTCCCCTCGTGATTTAATATACCTAGAACCCAACAGTTAAACAGTGGGTGCAATAGTTCCAAGAGTTTTATGAACAACAAGTGCTACTGGCAGCTTATGTTCTGATGAATGGTTGTGGTAGCCATTTAGCTGCCAATTACAAAGGTCACTGACCTCACTTATTAACTTGCTTTCTCTCTCCATGGATGCTGCCTGAGCAGCTGAGTGTACCTGCCATTTCCTCTTTTATATTACGGCGCACAGGCAAACTACGAGTACTGAATTATTCATGAGCATTATTTTCCTTGTTTTCAACACTCACAAGGGCAGCAGGAAGGGTTAGAGTAATTTAGAAAACAGTAGGAACGTGATTTTCAGGTCTGTTTATTTCTTTTAAGGTGGACTGTTTGAGCCCTGCAAACCACCAGAAGCTTTGTGTTCTCTTC
This sequence comes from Leucoraja erinaceus, assembly GCF_028641065.1. Classification (NCBI taxonomy): domain Eukaryota; kingdom Metazoa; phylum Chordata; class Chondrichthyes; order Rajiformes; family Rajidae; genus Leucoraja; species Leucoraja erinaceus. Next base: position 2,409,870 of record NC_073383.1, read on the forward strand.
AGCAGTTCCTCTGCCCAGTCGAGCAATGCACCAAATCCATGTGTCAGTCCATGGTGAGTGACTGGTATTTTTGTTTTTGTGACTTTACACGGTGTATTATAAGATATTCCAAATTTGACATCCATAGTAGAATGTATTCTTTCTTTTCTCTTTATTTCTAACTGCCGGCGTGACATCAAACATCTCAACTTTTCCATTCCCCTTACCTACTCTAATCTCACCCCCTCTGAACGTACAGCCCTCCGCTCACTCTGCAGCAACCTTGACATTATAAACAAACCCGCTGATAAGGGAGGTGCCGTGGTAGTCTGGCGTGCTGACCTCTACCGGGCCAGGCAACAACTCTCAGACACCTCCTCCTAATCCTTGACCATGATCCCACAGACGAGCACCAGGCCTTAATCTCAAACACCATTGTTGATTTCAGCACTTCTGGCTGTCTGCCTTCCACAGCCTCCAACCTTATCGTTTCCCAGCCCCGCACAGCCCGGCTTTACCTTCTCCCCAAAATCCACAAACACAACTGTCCTGGCAGACCCATAGTTTCTGCCCGCTCCTGTCCCACTGCAATGATTTCCGCATACCTCGACTACATCCTATCCCTCCCTGGTCCAATCTCTCCCGATCTATGTCCATGATACCTCACATGCCCTTTGTCTCTTTAATGACTTCCGCTTTCCGAGCCCCAACTCAGTCTGAAGAAGGGTTTCGGCCCGAAACTTTGCCTATTTCCGCTGCATAGATGCTGCCTCACCCGCTGAGTTTCTCCAGCACTTTTGTCTACCTTTGATTTTCCATCATCTGCAGTTCTTTCTTAAACACATTCCACATCTTTACTATGGATGCTCAGTCAGTCTACATCTCCATCCCCCACCAGGAAGACCTTAAAGCTCTTTGTTTCTTCCTCTATCGCAGAACCATCCAATTTCTCTCTACTAACACTACTCCGCCTGGTTCTTGCCCTCAACGACTTCTCATTTGACTCCTCCCACTTCCTCCAAGTCCAAGGCGTAGCTATGGGCACCCGCATGGGCCCCAGCTATGCCTGCCTCTTTGTAGGGTACGTTTACCAATCCCTGTTCCAGGCTTACACTGGCCCTACCCCCGAACTCTATCTCCGTTACATTGATGACTGCATCAGTGCTACCTCCTGCACCCGTGCAGAACTCATGGACCATCAACTTCACCGCCAATTTTCATCCTGCACTCAAATGTACTTGGACCATCTCCAACACCTCCCCCCATTTCTTGATCTCACAGTCTCCATCACAGGAAATAGACTATTGACTGACATCTATTACAAACCTACTGACTCCCACAACTATCTCGACTGCACTTCTTCCAACCCTGCTTCCTGCAAAGAGAACATTTCACGAGAAACCATCACAAGCTCCTCCAGTTGATCCATGTAAAGGCCCTCTTTCGATTAATTCTAGTTAATCACTCTTGCACTCTCCTTACTAAAGATGCACAGAACTGAACCATCATTATAGCTGATCTAACTGAATTCCCTTGTTCTTCTCCATGAGATGTTTGCGTCCGCTTCGAAGAATAACTGGGTCCTAGTTTAATGAGTAGTAAAATATGGCACTTCAAACCTGCATTTGTTATTCTGTATGCCACTGATGGCATAGAAAAACTGCTACTATTTTTTAAGTGGGACTAAAGCCACTGCTAGGGATGAAAGGATTATGCTTAAGTGAGGTTGTGAAGAAGAAGTCCAAATGCTTTCAAATCCATGTCATTTATGTATCAAAAATTAAATGAATTTTAATCTTCTAATGTGAAATTTAAAAAAATATGTTGGGCTTTGTAGTTGCAAGTTTCCAATTAGTCGTAACACAGTGAAATATCAACATTTATAAATAGCAGACGTGATATGTCAACAAATTTTAATTTAAGATTCACAGTATTAGTTTTGAGGCTAATTACTTTGTCCACATTTTAGTGTATGATCTAACCACTCCCCCAATATTGACGTATTTAATAATTTACCTTGTGTCAGAAAACCAGTGTTTATGCACCAATTCTTTACTAACAGATTTTATATAAAGAGTAAAATAATGTATTAACATTTTTGTTTTGATAGGGTTGTCTAACAATAATGCAATTTTATTATTTTTATACATGAGTACATATTTTCTTTTGTCAAATATTTTTATTGATTGTGGTGGTTTTACTTTTAGGATTGTCACAATGGAATTTTACGGGAAAAATGATCTAACTTTAGGAATATTTTTAGAGAGATACTGCTTCCGGTGAGTCCTATGGATCTCTGCTAATGTGATATAAATTTGTGACTTTAATTCCGAATGAATGCAGACATTTTTTATTTGCTGTATCAAATTGATCTTAACGTCTTAGAAGTTATAGAATTTGAAGAAGGCTGATTAAATCCTGATTAATGTTCTGCAATCCACAGTTATGCAAATGGAGAGATGAGATAATCTAATTATCTTCCAAGTTTCTATTGATTCCAGAATAATTCCCACAAATTGGAGGATGTTTGCATTTGGATTTTCTGAAGCCTTTTGTTAAGATCCCACACAGAAGGCTGGTCAAGGAGATTAGGGAGCTTGCAGGTGGTGTACTAATGGTGTTGGTTGCAAATTAGAGAAGGAAAACAAAGTAACAATAAATGGTTCCTTCTTGAATTAGGCTGTGACTGGTGGGCTACCATACCATAGGCGGTGTGGTCACAAATTATATAAACGATTTGCTTCCATGAACCAAATATAAGATTTTTCATTTTATGTATGGCACCAAATAATGTGTAGCAATGTTATAAAATTTTGAGATTTAAAAAATCAAGTCTGCAATTTATCCCATCAGATAAAGCATAACAATAAGTTTAATTTGACACCTAATTCACTTTCATATCTCAAGTAATAAAAAAGTTAAGTCCATTTTCATACTCGGAAATTAGCATCTTGTTCCCTATTGATTTTCTATGGACATAACAAAAAAGCTGTGATCATGGACAGTCAAAAGCCCATAACCTTCTTAAAAATTAAGAGAACTGAATGAAATTTTCAGTTATCATAGATTGAAGCATTCTGAAACAAATATAAAATAATCTTACTTGGATGACCTGAAATTAAAGCATAGAATGAGTAAGTTACCCAATTGTAGCTAATTTCAAACTTCAATTACTAGATCTAAACATCTATCCATTTCTTAATAAATGATTAACATTTTTAAATAGCCTAAGTGTCCAAATAATATTCACAAATAATTCACAATAAAACATGATTTTTAAATCTCATTTACATCAATTTATAGGCCAAATGGAAGGAATTTAGTGTTCAATTGCTCTAAATTAAAGTCAATTTAAATCGGCTTTCTAGTGGGTTCCTGTGAACGCGCTGGTTTAGAACGTTCACATTGCGCTGGATTTGTGCCCTCAAATGCCCAGAAAAATACTGCAGGATATAAAGAACCCAAAATGAGCTACTCGCTATAGAAAACTTTATATACAGGGTTCTTAAGAAGCCCCTTTTAATGTAAAAATAAGGTACATACCTTTAATTGATTGCTTTATAAAACCCTGGGGCTGCGAGAGGTCGCGGGTTTAGAGAGTGATTTTTAAACTACTATAGTTATTTTACAAGGCCATAAAAACTAATAATACCTTTTGCGACAGGGTCTTTCAGCGATTTTCCATTAATGATTTACTAGGCTGAACATTTTCGATTGCAACAGCCTAGTAAAAATCGCGTTTTAAACCCGCCCCCTCTAAACAGCGCCAAAATCACGTACACCAGGGTGGGGCAGATTCTCATCGAAGATTCAGGTAGGTTTTGTAACATACCTATAATGTGGGAATATAAACAGCGATGAGGATGCAAAGAACCTTTTAGAACAAGCTCCAGTGTTTATCAAGATCATGGCAGAGCTTTTATCTCCGTTTCATTAGTTTAATTCAGAGAAATCTTATCTCCGTGCTTTATTATTAAATAAATTGAATATTGGATTTGTTGAGGCCACACATGGAGTACCGTCTACAATTTTTGCTTGCTACAAAGTATTGCAGCAAAGATGTTCCAGACAGGTTCCTAGTATGGCAGGTTTATCGTATGAGAGGAGATTGCACAGACCACGCTTTACAGATAGATACTGCACCAAAAAAAGTATACTACTAACCCATTTTATTCTCCCAACGTTTACATCAACCCCTACTTAAGATTCAGTTAAGGGCCTGTCCCACAGCGGCGACCTAATTTGCGAGTTTAGAAGAGTTTGCGCTCGACTCAAATTCGCAGCATGGTCGACACGTGGTCCTAGGAGGTCACTGAAACTCTCCTTCATGCTCGTGGGAAGTTCCGCACACTCGCGGCCTCAGTTTGGGAGAGGAAACATTTTCAGCATGCTGAAAATATTTCCGTGAGTAAAAATTGTTCGGCATGGTTCTTTAGAACTCGTAGTGGAGTGGGGTCGCTAGGGAGTCGAGGACAGCCGTAGGCAATCTCCATTTTAATTGGCTCATTGGAGTTTTCAGAACCAAGGAAAACCGACCGGTAATGTTAAATGCCCACTAAACTTTATTAAAGTTGTCTGGCTTCTTAAAAGTGTCTCCACTCCTTCTCCCCACCCCACCTCTAAAGGAATTACCGTACAATGTGTCAGCAGTCTTTACCTTCCTGTTCATCGCGGGTGTGAATTCCAGACAGCGCTCCCCCGCTTTCCCTGGCTTTTGCGATGTGTGCGCGGTCAGTCAATCCAGCTCGCTGTTCTATCTCTGATGGTCGATCCAGCTTGGGGTTTTTCAGGCGAGTGCCCTCGAGCTTGAAGGTCGAAGACAGTCGCTGAAAAGTCGCGTTAGTGGGACAGGCCCTTTATAGTATCCACATGCTCAGGGCAATTTACAGTGCCCAATTAAACCACCAACGTGGAGGAAATGCGCGCACACACACACAGTCACAAGGGGAATATGCAGACTCCAAACAGACAGCATCCGAGGTCAAGATTGAATTTGGGTTACTGCAGCTGTAAGACAGCGGCTCCACTAGCTGTGCCACTGTGCTATCCATTTCTCTTGTACAGCGAGAACATGCAAACTCTTACTGCATTTCTTCAGCTGATGAATTAGTACTTCTCCATGTTGAACAGAGCTCTGTAGCACTGAGGGTATCTTAAAAGCAACGGTGAGAGGAGTTGAGTAAACATACTCAAGAATGGAGAGGTACTGCAAGTATAAAATATAAGGCTGAAACATAGAATATTTTAAATCTTTATGGGTTTAAATATACTTAAGGGGTTAAATAGATTTCTCTTTTTTGCAGCCCATCCTACCAGTGTCCCAGTATGTTCTGTGAAACACCTATGGTACACCATGTACGTCGTTTTGCACATGGCAATGGCTGTGTGCAGATTGTACTGAAAGAGCTTGATTCTCCTGTTCCTGGCTACCAACACACAATCCTTACCTACTCTTGGTGTAGAATCTGTAAACAGGTACCAATGGGATTATCGTTTGTCGAAATAATTATATATTGTTAAAATAATTGCACATTATAGGATTTAAATATATTTTTGTTAGGTTTTATATATTTTTCAATGTGTATAATATATTGAACATGGTTATAGGTAACTCCAGTGGTTCCACTGTCCAGGGATTCATGGTCCATGTCGTTTGCTAAGTATCTGGAGTTGAGGTTCTATGGTCACCAGTACACCCGCCGAGCAAATGCAGAACCTTGTGGTCACGCGATGCATCATGATTATCATCAGTATTTCTCCTACAATCAGATGGTTGCTTCTTTCAGGTAACTCAAATAGATGAACCTGTAATCTACTTTAAATTGTTATCAATATTTTCCAGAAACAAATCGTTGCATGTTTAAACTTTTATCTGGTTACCACCATCAGAAACATCTTCTTCCCCACAGTTACCAGACAACTGAGCTGTCCTCTCATGAGCAAAGGGTGTAGATTCGACCTCCCAAGCTACCTCATTGCCTCCCTTGTACTCCAGAAATATGCATATGCTATTTTATTTTAACTTTTAAATCAATGCTCTATCAAAACCAATGCATCGATTTTGACTTCCATCAACTTGAATTTTCCTGATTGCACAATATTAGTGATATGCAGCAGCCAATTTATGATTAATCATATAGCATTCAAAGCCATATAATCATCTACATCAATTGTGTAGTTGGTTATATCTTTGAATGCTATAGGACTAATTATAAATTGTCTGTTGCACATCTCTAATTTGGTGCAATCCTAAACATTCACGTTGATCAAAGTCAAAATAAAAGCGTAAAACATAAACATTAAAACATTCATTTTAATATATTCCACAGACCAGTACAATTTTATTCCATCCAAAGGATACCTTTACTGCAGTTTTAGTTGGGGATGGACAGTCATTTTCCACTTCGTACATAGTGTTGAAACTTGGTAATGCATTGCCATTGACCACAAAATTATATGATCAGCTTATAAATGATGACAGAGGTGGATGACAGACTGCTTTAATGAGTGAGCATTCTTTGCACCAGCCAAGTAATAGATATCAATCAATAAATCATACCTGCTTTAAATTAGAGTTAGCTTTGTAGTTACATCATAAGAAAAGTGTAAAGAACCCTCGGCCTTTCATTTCAATTACTCAAGAAAATACATGTGAATTCTGATCATCAAGATTTGAAATGTTTTCTCCTGATTCTGTGAATATCAGGTGAAATCAACATTCATCATTGTTAATTTTTTTTAGACTTTTAACAAAACAAGGGAAAAAAGAACTATGGATGTGTTCACATGGCAGCCTGCAGCTGGCAATGTTTGTGTCTTTTGAGTGACGGAAGTGTATTTGTTAATATAGATTGAAGAAGCAAAGTTTCAAACTTGTTTGCGAAAACCTAGTTTCCCTCCCAATTCAATACCTCTCAGCAGTTTGTGGACAATTGCTTAATTACACGGAAAATCGAATCTTACCAAGTTTCTTCAATGTTCTACTGCTGTCAAACCTCTACGCCCTGTATGTGAGGAATCCTGAGCCCACTCCCTCCACCAACCGGTAAAATAAAACGGACCAAATAGTCCCACCCACTTTAAACCAAGGTTATGTCACATTTTTTTCTTTCCTACGGTTTTCTAAGGCAGCCACGCTGGCCACACTCATTTCACCCCTGCCACCGGGAAGAAGATACAGTAGCCTGAAAATTGTAACGTTCAGGAACAGCTTCCTTACAGCCATTCGGCTATTAAACACTACAACCTCAAATAAGCTCTGAACTACATAGACTATTATTGTCATTATTGCATTATTATTGTTTGTCTTTTTGTGTGTACTTATGTGTGTGTGTATGTGTGTATATATGTGTGTGTGTGTGTGTATGTATACGTACACACACACACACATATGTGTGTGTGTATATATGTATGCGTGTGTGTGTATATGTGTATGTGTGTGTATATATATATATGTATACATGTATGTATATTTGCGTGTGTGTACATATCAATTATATGTGAAATATATATAATGTCATCATATTTTTGTATACTAAATGTAAAATTGAGTTCCTGACACTGCTGATTAAGAAATGCTAACTTTTTATTCTATTAGCTTTGCTCCAATTAGAATGCTTGAAATTTGCCTTCCGCCGCTAGAAATACACATTAAACATCAAATGCCATCAAAACAGTTGATTGTCCAGGATTTGAAGGATTTTTCACAAAAGTAAGTTTGAACTGAAATGGCAAAACTTTTTTTTTGCTTGTTCGGGTATTGCTTGATCAAGCTGATTGCTAACAAAAGGATCTGTTATTACTTAGGATATCGCAGATCTATTTAACCGTGGATGATCGGCTTGTCTCTATGAAAATTGACACATTCAACAAAACTCGAGAAGAAAAAATTGAAGATTTATTTGCACAGAAACAAGTAACACCATTTTCATACCAGTTTGATTACAGAATGTGTAAAATAACATTTAAAATAATGCCAGTTTCTCCCTTGTGTGTTCTGAAGACTAAAGTGCATTTGTTGATGTAGATGGAAGAAACAGAGTTTCGGAACTGGTTTGAGAAAACCCAGGCAAGATTGTTGTCCTCCCCAATTGACAACTGTCTACAGTTGCTGTTTGTGACTGATTGCTTAATTACCAAGAAGCAGAGCTTGTGCGAGTTATTACAGGCTTGGAATAACAGGTGAGATTGGGACTCCTTTAATCACAAATCACAATAGTTCCTGGACAGAGACTTTAATAGATATATAATAGTATTATACTGAGGCTATGGGGAGTAGTATATTTTAAGTTTATGTTGTTATGCAAACCAGGCATACTGGTGAGATAAAGGGATGTGATTTTACTGTGAAGCAGCCTAAGTTGCAAAGCACATCAATTATAGAGTCGTGGAGATTTGCAACACAGAACCAGGCCTCTTGGCCACTGAGTCTGCATCGACCATCAACCACCCAATTGCACTAATTGTACATTAATCTATTTTTAATTCGTCCTACATATACAACTACCCCCACATTCTACCACTCATCTTGCACTCATCTACACACTTGGGGCAATTTACGGCCAATTAACCAAACAATCACCATATCTTTGGGATGTGGGAGAAAACCAGAACATCCACAAAAAACGAGCGCTGTCGCATTGGTCAGGATTCAACACTGTAGCGTAAGGCAGGCAGTCTACCAGCTGTTCTACTCTGTGTAGACAATTAAAAAGGGATGCGTTAATTGGTTATATGTGATTTAGTTGATGCAATTGCCAAAGAGTTGGTATTTTGTCACAATTTTTGTAATCTCTTTACTTTAGCTATTCAGTTTTATAGCATTGTATTATTATTCTTCCAAAAATACTTTATTTTAGATTACAGGATTTATTTCAGCAAGAAAAGGGACGCAAGAGGCCAGCGGTTCCACCAAGTCCTGGTAGATTAAGATCAACTGAAGAAGCAAAGGTATTCAATTGACTCAATACAAATAGGTCAGAGCATCTTTCAAGGGTGATCATCTTTGTGATGATCACTAACCCATACATTCCCTCAGCTCACAGATAGCATTTACACTCTCTCTCTGCTAGTGTTCAGTTGCCCTGAGGTGACCTCCCATTCCTTCTACCCCCAAAAGATTAAGGAAAAACAAATTCCTTTTAAGTTCCGCTTATGCATAATTTTAGTGCTCAGTAAAATGTATCTCACATTCCGAACAAAATGTTTTTGTTTGTGCTTCAGATTAATTATTTTTAATTTGACTTTTGACCTGACTTTGTGGATCTCTCATATTTTTTAATTGATTTCCCCTTTATTTAAAGATGTGATTTTATTACTTTTTCCATAGAATAGTACACTGGATTCTTCACCACGAAATTCTTCCTCAGGACTGCAGAATGGAGACAAAGGTATGATTTGACTTTTGTTTTAAACTTTGATCAATTTGTGTGACTGAATGCAAATCAAGGACCACATTCAGTAAGGTCTTCCTTCATTAAAGCAATAAAAATCATCGGCACGGATGAGTTTGGCCGAGGGGCCTGTTTCCGTGCTGAATGACTCTGAGCCTATGCGCTTAATAAATAAAGCCACCTCATTGACCAGTAACTGACCTGTTCAGTTTGAGATCATTCTTTACACAGATGCTGCAATTTATCCAGTATTTAATCATGTTTGCTCTTTTGCAGACACAGGTTTTAAACTTGGGATTTATCTGGGTGAGCCAAGAGTGTTCCTAGGGAGATTATATTTTTAGTTTAGTTTAAAGATACAGCATGAAAACAGTCCCACTAAGTCAGCACCTACCAGCGATCCCCGCACATTAACACTATCCTACACACACTAGGGACAATTTTACATTCATACCAAGCCAATTAACCTACAAACCTGTATGTCTTTGGAGTGTGGGAGGAAACCAAAGATCTCGGAAAAGACCCATGTAGTCACAGGGAGAACGTACAAACTTCGTACAGACAGCACCCATAGTCGGGATCGAACCCGGGTGTCCGGTGCTGCAAGCACTGCAAGGCAGCAACTTTACCGCTGCGCCACCGTGTCGCCCTTCCAAAATATGTGCTATATTTTGAGTGGGCAAAATCAGTAGCACAAAATCAGTGGAATTAATCAGTAGCTTGTTTAGAGTCTCTCAAAAATGGTGATTCGTTTCTGGATGCAAAACTAATCAAAGATAAAATGTTACATTGTTCGTGTATGAAATAAATGTATTTTGAACATTTTAATTCTCATCCACTGTACCAATTTCTTTATCTTAATGACTGGATAATTTAAAATCTAAGGAGATCTTCCATACCCCTCAACACTACTCTCCCCATCCACCCCACTCACAACAAGGGCACAGTCCCCCTAGTCCTCGCCTTTCACCCCACCAGCCGTCACATACAACAAGTAATCCTCCGTCAGTTTCGCCACCTCTAACGTGACTCCACCACTCGCTGCATCTTCCCATCTCCCCGCATGTCTGCCTTCTGCAAAGACCGCTCACTCTGTAACTCCCTTGTCAATTCTTCCCTTCCCTCCCGTACCATTTTCTCCCCGGGCACTTTCCCTTGCAACCGCAAGAGATGCAACACTTGTCGCTTTACCTCGCCCCTCGACTCCATTCAAGCACCCAAGCAGTCATTTCAGTTGCAACATAGGTTCACCTGCATCTCCTCCAACCTCATCTATTGCATCCGCTGCTCTAGATGTCAGCTGATCTACATCGGTGAGACCAAGCAGAGGCTTGGCGATCGTTTCGCCGAACACCTCTGCTCGGTCCGCAATAACCAACCTGACCTCCCGGTGGCTCAGCACTTCAACTCCCCCTCCCATTCCATATCTGATATCTCTGTCCTGGGTCTCCTCCATGGCCAGAGCGAGCAACACCGGAAATTGGAGGAACAGCACCTCATATTCCACTTGGGGAGTCTGCATCCTGGAGGCATGAACATTGAATTCTCCCAATTTTGTTAGCCCTTGCTGCCTCCTCCCCTTCCTATCTCTCCCTCAGCACTCTGGCTCCTCCTCCATTTTCCTTTCTTCTCCCCACCACCCACCCCGCATCAATCTGAAGAAGGGTTTCGGCCTGAAACGTCGCCTATTTCCTTCGCTCCATAGATGCTGCTGCACCCGCTGAGTTTCCCCAGCATTTTTGTGTACCTTTGTGCTTATCACTGCTGCCCAGAGAGCTGATCACTTTCTACTTTGCTCAATCAATCAATCAGTTTTATTCATCAGTTACAAATATAAGTGCAGTGAAATGAATTTGCCAGCAGCGGTACAATCAAAAGAGAACACACAATACACAATAAAATTTAACACAAACATCCACCACAGCATTCTTCACTATGGTGGAAGGCACAAAATACAGTCAGTCCTCCTCCATTGTTCACCCGTGGTCGGAGCCATAAACCTCCACACAGGTCTCACGTCGGGACGGTCGAACACTCTCCGCGACTTGGAGGTCCCGAATCGGCGCTTTCCTACCAGAGACCGCGGCTTCAAGATGTTGCAGGCCGGCGGTCGGATCTGTTCTCTGGCTGTCCCCGGCAAGGGAACCCAGGCTCCGGGTGGTAAGTCCACGCCACGCCCGCGGCTAGAAGCTCCGCCGACTGCGGCTTCTGGATGTTATAGGCCGCGAGCCGGCGATCGGAACTCTTCTTCGGGGATCCGCAATGAGGGATCCGAGGATCTGGACGCCTCGCTTCAGGATGTAACCGTTCGCGGGCCAGCGATTGGAGCACTCCCTTCTGGCGACCTCGGCAAGGGCTTGCCCGCTCCGCGATGAAAAGTTCACACTGCGCCCATTGCTGAAACTCCGGGCCCGACTCCAGGAAAGGTACTCCAATCCATGGTGTTAGGCCGCGAGGGAGGCGACATGGAAAAAGTCGCCTCTCCGAGGAGGAGGCAACCAAAAATGGTTTCCCCCCTCCTCACCACCCCCCATGCAAGACACACCGGGAAACAGTAAAACAAACATTTGGACACACTATAAAAAAAAAAATAGAAATAACTAACACGCTGCTGGCAGGGCAACCGTCTCGCAGCGCCCCCACCGAATGCTGTGAGGACCCCAGGATCTTGAATTGTAAATTACTCTCATTTCCAATTCTGCACTGTCAATTGAGGATTGAGAATGCACATCTTTGCACTACCACACAAAAAGTTGAGTTGGCTTATCTACTGTCCAAAACATTTTCAACGTTCAGAAATTGAAATATTATTGAGTGTACTAATTTAGTTCTTTTTATTATAAATCCATTTCTTACGTGGACTGGTGTGTATGTGCTATTGATAACGGAAGCGGTCTATGATCAAACGTTTAATCTCCATATCTTGTCAATGTTTAATTTTAAGTTTATTCAAATTAATTGGCAGATGTAATATACTAGTGTATAAAAAAATGACCATCAGATTCTGTAATGTCAAATATTTGAAATTGTGGTTTATGAAAATGTATTTTTTACAGAGGATCGTTTATTGACCAATATGGCAGTTTGCTGCACAAATAATGGCAGCTCTCAGTTACTCTCCACTCCAGATGTATGCACAGAACAGCCATATGCTGGGCCTGTCATCCCTGCACTGTCTATTACTAATGACCAAGATAGCAATTATGTTGATGGTAAGTACATTTTATTTTCAATGTCAGTGACATACTTGCACTTTGGCTAGTCAGAACTTGTCAGTTCATTAACTGCAGCACTGGAGAATAAGGATGTTTGAGTAACTATGAGCTGTTCTTTAAACGGGAGACACGGAACTTGAAAGTTTCCCTACATGCTTCAAACGCAAGCTATCTCGTTTGCGCCATCTGGCACGCACTCAGGAGCTCCTCGACATGTGTGTAAAGGCAGAATATGAATGCCGATATGAACTGGTTGGGTTGAATTACCTATGCCAGATATTGCTTGTATTGTGTTGAATTACCTATGCCAGATATTGCTTGTATTGTGTTGAATTACCTATTCCAGATATTGCTTGTAAATGAACAGAATAGCAATCGTAAATGCAGAATTCCGTTAATGAAGTGTTGACCTTTTGACAAAATGATTGGATATATAGTTTGTTTATCTTGGTACTGATGTGTGTTCACAGCCCTGAACAATCAAGATTGTGATCTTTTACAAGGGCTAAAAAATGTAATGCTGTTAACCAACGTATGATGTCAATTTATTTTGCTGAACATTTAATGATGACAAGATTCATGTAGCATAATTAGTTTGTATTCATTAAAATGCAATTGTGGTGGAAAAGACAAGGGGAATGTAATGGAAAGATACATTTGATATGTTGGCATCATTCCACCATTTGTGACCACATGTTAGTGGTTTCAATATAATGAGTTTGATCAAGTGACATTAACATTTGCAGATGTATGTGATGGACACCTGCTGGGCTCCTGTGACAGTCAAGTGAAAGAAAAGTCAACTATGAAGGCCATTTTTGCAAACCTACTTCCAGGAAGCAGCTATAACCCCATTCCCTTCCCATTGTGAGTTTTGTTCCTGTCAAAAAAAAGCCAATCTGTTTCATGCTTAACTTGAAACAAAATCGTTGTTCTGAATTACATTCCTATGTTTTGAAATCTATCATTTGCAAATAAGGGGATGGAATTTGGACAATATATCTAGAGATTTAACTTTGTTTCTGCATCCTAAAAAATATAATTCAGTGCAAAGTACAAAACAATTTCACTTTATTGCAATGTATCTGCTGGTCATATCAGTGATATCATTTTATGGAGAACTGTGGACCAGCTGATCCTATGGATGTCAACCCGATGCCTAAAATCTGTTCATTCATGAGAAGTCAACTTTCACTATTCAACGTCTGCAAATATTTTCAAATATCAAATATTTGAAATATCTTCAAATGTCTTTCACTATTAAACGTTGGGGGAAGTTAACAACTTAAATAGTTTTAGACAATAGGTGCAGGGGTAGGCAGTTCGGCCCTTCGAGCCAGCACCGCCAAACAACTTTATACATAATTAGCTCTGATCTCGTGCTCTTCCAGTTTGCGCAGTTTTTCTATTTGCGCAAAAACGGTACGCGATAGCGCTACGATTTTTTGCCAGCTTATTCACCGTTAGCCTTTGCTGCGAGCGCACCAAGTTTCATAAGGAGTGGGGGAGGTGGGGGAGATAATGAGTGAGGGATAAAAGGGATAGGAGGAGGGTAGGGAGAGGAGGTATGGAGGGAGGGACGGAGTGACTGAGGGTATGGGAGAGGTGAGGGAGGGATTGGGGAGGGGAAAGAAGAGGGAGGGTGAAGAGGAGGGGGAGAGAGTGCTAGGGATGAGGGGAAACGAGCTGCGCCTGTGCAGTTGGGGGCAATGGGTGAGTGGTGGAATATTGCGTTGGGGGACCAAGCCTCCTGTGTGACAGGGACCCAACGGGTCCACTTAGTCTAGTATGATCTATATTTCATTGTGGAAGTGAAACATAGCCAGCTTCTAAATTTAACAATCAATATACCAGATGCACTGTTCCTATACAATCTTTGCAAAACGATGTGACCATTTGTTTATTACATTGTTTAATTAATAGTGATCCAGATAAACACTTCCTTATGTGGGAACATGAGCGTGTCCCAATTACCGTGTGTGAGAGGGAGCCGAGTTCAATCATTGCATTTGCACTCAGGTACTGTTTTAATTTTTAAGACATTTTTTTCACCTGTTGTAATTCAGTAAATACTAGCCTCTAACCTTTTCATATTCCCTGTAGCTGTAAAGAATACAAGAATGTCGTGGAAGATCTTGGAAGAGAATCTTTGAAGAGTGGAAGTGATGAGAGCATGCAGCAGATAAAGTAATTGGGTTGGGGTCGAGAATATAGCTGAAGTAACACTTTCTTTAGTTGTATTTATCAATGTCACTGCTCAGTTGTGGATGTGATACAATGATATGCGGGTTATTCAATTACATTCACATCCTCTCCTTTAAATGGAACTTCAACGCTACCCATTATTTTAAATCACTGTAACACCTGTTTTTTTTTAAATCTTATTTCTGTGCAATGGAATTCCTTCTGATTTATATTGCTTATTTTTCGAAACTTTTTTTAACTCTTTTTTTAAAACCGTTTGCTGTCATGTTCACTGTAACTTGATGCAATCTGAAGCAAACTCTTCACCTCCGATATCCAACAATGGAAAATTGCAAGCTTGAGGATTGCAGGATAGATTTTGCTGAAACAGTCTTGAACAAGTATCACTGATTTAGTGCAATGACTGTTATATCTGACATTTCGTATTCCATGAAGGGAGGTCCAGTGAATATTTTGTGCAATTACCATATCCTATATATTTTAGGATGATCCTCAAACAGAATTTTTCATCTTTCATCTCTTCATTATTTCAGTAATGCAGACAGAGCAAAAACCAGCAGCCCTGCAAGGCACTTGGAAAGCAGCAGTAGTCAAGGGAATCGCACGGCTGACTCTGAACAGATATGTAAGTTTATTTTGAAAGGCTTGTTCAGATGCAGTGCCTGTTTTTGAGTGCATTATAGCTTAAAAAGTTCAGCAGCATCACATTTTATTTTGCTACTGCCGCCTGGCTGGCTTACTTTTAGATCTTGGCAAAAAAATTGATCAAAATTAATTTAGAAATTATATATATAATTATATATATAGATATATATATATAATGTTCTTGCTCTTTTCTAGCAAGAAAAACTTCTGGAGTTTTATCATTTTTCCGAGGTTCAGGGGGTAAAAGCCCCGAACTGTCCATACAGAGAAAAGAGGCTTTACAAGGTGCAGATAGTGCTTTTTTCCAGGTCACACAATCAGGGAAAGGAGGGGCAGAGGATCATGCTGCAGAATCACAAGGTACAGTGAAGTCCCAGTCACTGGCACACTAAACATTATACAATGACATTGTATGTGCCTTTTGAACTTCTGCATTGCTAACAGCGTTTGTTTTTCTTCTTTCACTTCATTGCAAAGTTGCTATATTAATACCATTACTGGAAACAACTCTGATTTCCGACTATGGAACCAACCAGGCTACAAGCGTTGAAGGCTGTGAATGGGGCAGTTGCTCTAATAATGTGAAATTTGATTATTTTTTTTCTCTTTCGGACCAATAACATTTTGTTAATCAATGTTGTTTAGTTCCTTCAAAGTTTAAAATGATTCCTTGGGACTATCTGTAATATAAATGTCATTTACTGATACACTTTTTAATCTATACCATGTAATTTATAAAATATTGTTTACATATCTTTTCAATTTCTCTCTCCTGTATGTCTGCCAGAATACTTGATCTCCAATCTTTTTGTGTTAAATGTTCGTTGTATGTTGAAATCCTTTCAAAGTATTGAATTTTGTTTGCCCCTTTGCCATGAATATAAAATCCTTTTCAATAATAGGCAAGTCTCCTTGACTCTGAAAGGATGATTCATAACTCATCGTCAGATTGCCAGTAGATAGACACAAAAAGCTGAAATAACTCAGCGGGTCAGACAGCAACTCTGGAGAAAAGGGATAGGTAACATTTCAGGTCGAGACCCTTCTTCAGACTCTGAAGAAAGGTCGAGACCCATATTTTCTCCAGAGATACTGTCTGACCCGCTGAGTTACTCCAGATTTATGTGTCTACCTTCGGTTTAAATCAGCATCTGCAGTTCCTTCCTACACATCAGATTGCTGGTAAATGGGTTCTTCACTGTAGATGCATCAATGTGTGCAGAACATGGCTTAATGTCTGCACCCTGATGCATTGATTGTGAATTTCAATTTGTAGCAAGTACGGATCTACATTGAATTAGCAATCATCGTAATTATTCAGATCATTAAAGACCCCTCCCACCCCAACCATGGACTGTTTGCCCTCCTCCCATCAGGGAGGCGCTACAGGAGCCTCAGGTCTCGTACTAGTAGGATGAGGAACAGCTTCTACAATAATACCATCACATTGCTGAACTCGGAGTCCCGCCGATAGATTTCTCCAGTCCCTCCGTCCACATTGTTTGATTATTCTGTATTTTTATTTCTATATTGCACTACTACTACGGACTGACGCTAAACTGCATTTCGTTGTACCCATTACTTGTATTTGTGCAATGACATTATAGTTGAATTGAGTTGAATTGAGTTACCTACTCAATTCTATTGTAATCTATTTTCTGTAGATGTATTCACAATCAGATTAGGTATATAAAACAAGCCGCTGTTGGTGGTTTTATGACATTAACTGACATTGATATAAAAGTATATCTACTTATAAATGAGGTTTTGCTTGATATACAGGTAGGTCTGCTATAACACGTGTTTAAAACAACTCTGGATATAACACAATTAATGCATAAGGCAACGCTTTTTGTATTACACAGGCCAAAGTGGTTATAATGCAATTTCTATTGGGAACTGAAGAACTATTTAAAAATTTCTTTGGAAATTGACGAGCAGAAAAGAAACCTGTCTTGGGAAATAAACAGTCTTGGGAAAAGAAACTGTTTCCATCTAACCTCTCCACAGTAAACAGATACCATTGTCTCGTATGAGTTCACCTGTCAGTTTCACCTGGGGTGGTCATTGAAATTGATGAGTTACTTCTATTGACACTTGTGCAATGATTCATCATTGAACAATGTAACACACAGCCTTCAGTATTTTTAGCTTCAAATAACAAATAGAAATGTGGATTTAAAAAAGACCTTTGTATTTGAAATTCCTGTGGGAGAAATAACTGTTATTGTGAGTCCAAATTGTTCTAACCCTCTTTTGCCAATTTAGCATGATTGTTTTTACAATGCAATTTTCAGAATCAAAAAGTTTCTTTGTAGTGTAAAATCTCAATATAGCAGGACTATCTGTACCACTAGCAATGTCAAACCGTTATCTTAAAATATTTGTCAGTAGTTTTGTACATATATTTGAACAGAAATGCGAAATTTATTTTAGACTTGCACTTTTCTAGTAGGTATCATGAAAAGAATTATAAGGAAGAAACATGGTTTGTAATTGTACTCAAACTGATTACGTACATTACACCATTTGGTGTAATGGTGATGTCATCTGGCATTAGTCATCTAGAGCTGCATACCAAAAACATTTACAATGTGCCTCCATTAAATGCTTTGCTTTACTTTAGATGATGGTGATGATGACAAACAAAAGAAGCAGCTTGGAAACACTCATGTGGAACTGCGTAAGTATTATTAACTATGTGCTGAGCTATTCTAGAGCTCCTCTCTTCATTTATTATCATAAGATATTTGCAACATATTTCCAATAGCCAATTATACATAAAGTTGCACATTTTTTAACACAGAGCATCATGGACAAGATTAGTTCAAAGTTGAATTCCTGAGGTGATAAATTAGTTAACCTCCAGGGTTCACAGCAGAAATGCGACCTTTGTCTTTGGTATGCCCAATCAAGAGTTAGAAGGGGTAATACCTAGTTTCCACTCTGGTTTCAAGCATTCTAGCACAACAGTATTTTTTTGCAGCATTTTATTACAACAGTATAATTTATAACCATATAACCATATAACAATTACAGCACGGAAACAGGCCATCTCGGCCCTACAAGTCCGTGCCGAACAAATTTTTTTTTTCCCCTTAGTCCCACCTGCCTGCACTCATACCATAACCCTCCATTCCCTTCTCATCCATATGCCTATCCAATTTATTTTAAATGATACCAATGAACCTGCCTCCACCACTTCCACTGGAAGCTCATTCCACACCGTTACCACTCTCTGAGTAAAGAAGTTCCCCCTCATATTACCCCTAAACTTCTGTCCCTTAATTCTGAAGTCATGAAGTCAATTTCTCCAAAGATAAAAGAGACTGCAGCTGCTGGATTCTGAATTAAAAAAAACAAACAAATCAGAACAGAACAGAAAGGACTCAGCAGGTGATGCAGCATCTGTGGAGTCAAAAGGTGCGTGGACTTTTCAGGTTGAGGCCCTGCATCAGGACACCACTTTAGCTTCCACAAAGGCCACTTGACCCACTGAAATCTTCCAGTTTATGTTTTTTATATATTTTAATATATCTGCATCAGGCTCAAGCAAATGACAATTACGTCATAAGCAAAACAAACTTTTCATAGGTTCATTTTGATCATGAAGGCATCGTCCTGGTTTCTAAATGTGCAGTGTTTATTATTTTAATATGTTCATATGAAACTGAAGATCAGAAGACTTGTTATTCTGTAGTGGCTGTATAACCTTAAAACTATGGAATAGTGAAACAAATCCAGTGAACTTTTTGGATGAATAATTGATGGGAGGGCAGACAAAGGCACTTATGTTTGAAAGATGACAACCTTTGAAGCTGCTGTAAGGTTTACATGTTAAGTTGAGTAGTTTTTGGAGGGAAACATTACAGTGCCATTTTTGATTAGAACATAGCATGCATGTGAATGTCTTCAACTATTGGTGTGTTTAATATAAAAGTAGGACGTCATGTTACAGTTGTATAGCATTTGATTAGGTCACATTTAGAGTATCGTATGCCACTCTGATTGCTGTATTACGGGATGGATGTGGAGTCTTTGTAGAGGATGTGAAGGAAGTTACCCGGATGTTGCATTGATCAAAGAGTATTTGCCATAAGGAGAAGTTGAATAAACCTTGATTGTATCCTCTGGTGCATTGGAGGCCGAGGGGCAACCTGATAGAATTATATCAAATTGAGGAACTTCAAAGCCTTTTTCCCCAGGGTGGAAATGTCAAATAATAGAAGACATAGCTTTAAGGTGAAAGGAGAAGATTTATCAAGCAAGTTTATTTACATAGAGTAGTAGGTGCCTGGAACACACTGCCAGGGCAAGTTTAAGAGGCATTTAGACAAGCACCTGAACAGACAAAGAATTGAGGGTTATAGACCATGTACAGACAGATATGCAGTTTAAGTTGGCATCACAGGTAGCAGAGGCATTGTGGGCCAAAGGGCATGTTCCTGTGCTTGGTGTTCCTTGGTGTTCCATGTTAACATCTAACCCACCTAGTGTTCTTTGTGAAACTGGTACTTCCCCTTACAAACCCTATTCCCCTTTAGTTTTAATTAATTAATTTAGGCACCCAAATCTTCCTTTCCAAACCCTTCAGTTTTTAGATCACCTCTTTAAAGTTAGAAGCGTATAGGTTAAATTCCACCCCCAAATACTTGAATGCATCAGGCTCAAGCAAATGGCAATTACGTCACAAGCAAAACAAACTTTTCATTGGTTCATTTTGATCATGAAGGCATTGCCCTGGTTTCTAAATGTGCAGTGTTTACTATTTTAATATGTTCATATGAAACTGAAGATCAGAAGACTTGTTATTCTGTAATGGCTGTATAACCTTAAAACTATGAAATAGTGAAAAAAAATCCAGTGAACTTTTTGGATGAATAATTGATGGAAGGGCAGACAAAGGCACTTGTGTTTGAAAGCATAATGCAGGTTAATTCCTCAGTATTGCATTGTTTGTTTGCTTTGGCCTGTGAATGAAACAGTTAAACAGATTCTGTAAGAAGGAACTGCAGATGCTGGTTTACACCAAAGATAGACACAAAATGCTGGAGTACCTCAGCGGATCAGGCAGCATCTCTGGAGAAAAGGAATAGGTGATGTTTCGGGTCGAGACCCTTCATCAGACCATCCCCTGATATTATTTTCAAGGAAATGGAGAATATTCTGAATCCTGGACAATATGTATCCTTTCACCAAATGTACAATTTGGTCATTGTTATTTTTTTAAATGGGGCACCTGTGTGCAAAGGCCAATTTTTCTTGATCTACATTGCAAGAATGACTGCTTGGAGAATGTTTAATTAGCTACATGACATTTCAATCATCCTTGAGCCAAGAAATGTATGATATAAAGTTTCTTGCATGGAACTACTTGTTTATACTTTACAATAATATGCTTTAATGTTGTAACTACATAATTAGGAACTGTCTATGGCAAAATATTATGAACCGTGCACCACATTCAGATTCAGATTCAGATTCAATTTTAATTGTCATTGTCAGTGTACAGTACAGAGACAACGAAATGCATTTAGCATCTCCTTTGAAGAGCGACATAGCAAACGATTTTGAATAAAAAAAAAATAATAATAAGTGTCCGGGGGGGTGGGTGATTGGCAGTCACCGAGGTACGTTGGTGAGTAGAGTGACAGCCGCCGGAAAGAAGCTGTTCCTCGACCTGCTGGTTCGGCAACGGAGAGACCTGTAGCGCCTCCCGGATGGTAGGAGGGTAAACAGTCCATGGTTGGGGTGAGAGCAGTCCTTGGCGATGCTGAGCGCCCTCCGCAGACAGCGCTTGCTTTGGACAGACTCAATGGAGGGGAGCGTGGAACCGGTGATGCGTTGGGTAATTTTCACCACCCTCTGCAATGCCTTCCAGTCGGAGACAGAGCAGTTGCCATACCATACTGTGATGCAGTTGGTAAGGATGCTCTCGATGGTGCAGCGGTAGAAGTTCACCAGGATCTGAGGAGACAGATGGACCTTCTTCAGTCTTCTCAGGAAGAAGAGACGCTGATGAGCCTTCTTGATCAGAGTAGAGGTATTGTGGGTCCAAGAGAGGTCATTGGAGATGTTGACTCCCAGGAACCTGAAGCTAGAAACACGTTCCACCTCCGTCCCGTTAATGTGGATGGGGGTGTGCGTGCCGCCTCTGGACTTCCTGAAGTCTACAATGGCTCCTTGGTCTTCTTGCAAAGGGCCAGGTTGTTGTCAGCGCACCATGCTGCTAAACCTCCTCCCTGTAGGCCAGCTCATTGCTGTTGCTGATGAGGCCAATGCCGTTGTATCATCTGCATACTTGATGATGGTGTTATTACCATATACAGGTGTGCAGTCATAGGTGAAGAGTGAGTAGAGGAGGGGGCTCAGCACACAGCCCTGAGGAACGCCGTTGTTCAGGGTGAGGGTTGAAGAGGTGTGCTTGTCTAACCTCACAGACTGGGGTCTGTTGGTTAGAAAAGTATCCAGTTGCAGAGGGAGGGTTCGATGCCCAGGTTACCGAGTTTGGTGATCAGTTTTGATGGAATAATGGTGTTGAATGCTGAGCTGTAATCGATGAACAGCATTCTTACATAAGTGTCTCTGTTGTCAAGGTGGGAGAGGGCGGAGTGAAGTGCCGTTGAGATGGCATCCTCCGTACTCCTGTTCTTGCGGTAGGCAAACTGATAGGGATCCAGTGTGGGGGGTAGGCAGCTTTGAGGTGTGCCAGGACCAGCCTCTCGAAGCACTTGGTGATGATGGGGGTAAGTGCAACTGGGCGGAAGTCGTTGAGGCTTGCCGCAGTGGAGTGTTTTGGCACTGGCACGATGGAGGTGGCTTTAAGGCAAGTGGGGACAACTGCCTGGGCAAGTGACAGGTTGAAGATGTCAGGCCAGACGTCTGTCAGCTGCGCAGCACAGGCGCTGAGCATGCGCCCGGGGATGCCGTCAGGACCAGCAGCCTTACGTGCATTAGTCCTACTCAGTGCCACGTACACGTCGTAGGGGGTGAGTGTGAGGGGTTGGTGATCGGCAGGTAGCACAGCCTTGATGGCTGTCTCTAGATTGTCCCTGTCGAAGCGGCCATAGAAGTGATTCAGCTCCTCAAGGAAGGAGGCGTCGCTGGATGTGGGGGTGATGTTGGAGGGTCTGTAGTCCGTGATGGCCTGGATGCCTTGCCACATGCGTCGGGGGTCGGAGTTGTTGTTGAAGTGCTCCTCAATCCTGAGCTTATGGCAGTGCTTGGCCTTCCTGATGCCCCTCTTCAGGTTAGCCCTGGATGAACTGTAGGCTCGAGCATCGCCTGACCTGAAAGCGGTGTCCCGTGCTTTCAGCAGTAGCCTGACCTCGCTGTTCATCCATGGCTTCTGATTCGGGTATATGGTCACCTGTTTGAGGGAGGTGACACTATTGATGGTGGAGTTTATAAAGTCCAGAACAGAGGATGTATAGGAATCAATGTCCTATATTCCATGATGACATGCTGTGAAAGTTTTTAGCCTCTTTTCCCTGGAGGTTAACTCCATTGCATTCTCCTCGTGTGAAGTATCAAGTACAAAGTATGAACGGAGGCCTGACAGTGTTTATGTCTTGCAGTAAAACGCCTAGCTAATGAACTGTGAAGGACTTGTAAACTTCAAATAATCTCAATTGAGCGAAAAATAATTCAATTTCCAATTATCTGTTTCATGAAGATTATTTGTACTCTAGCTAACTCGAAAAATTTGACGACGTGATAGCATAACATTTTATTTAAACTCATTCACTTCAATAGACCATAATCATCATCTGTCCTCGGCAAAAGATATCTTTAATTTTCTTATTTATGGCGTTATGAATTGTTTTTTTATTGTTCATCCATGGATTGTTGGCATTCCTCATAAGATCAGCATTGATTGCCCAACTCTAATTGCCTGTGAGAATGTAATCATTGTATTACTGTAGTCCATTTGATAGAGCAATGGAGGAACTCCCCCTATCTTGGGGAGTTAGGTTTTGACCTGGTAATGAAGGAATAACCCGGGCAGTATCGCTGGTGATAGTGCGGCCCACCCTGATGAACAAAATGCTTTCTATGCTCGCATTGAGCAGAAGGCCAACAAGACGATGATATTTGTCCTGCCAGACTCTAGTGTACCTTTTCCCAGGGTCACTAGGATCAGTCTTCCTGAGCATGAACCCACGAATGCAGCTGGCCCGCACAGTCCCTGGCCATGGCATTAGGAATTGCTTGGGCCAACTAGCGAGAGTGTTCACAGACATCTTTCAAACCCTCCCTACTCCGTTCTGAGGTATCCACCTGTTTCAAGAAGACCATTAACATCCTGGTGCCAAAGAAAAGCAAGATCTCGTACCTCAATGACTACCGTCCAGTGGCCTTGACATCACCATCATGAAGTGCTTTGAGAGGCTGATTGTTGCACACATTAAATCCAACCTACCAAGCAGCCTTGCTCCACTGGAGCTCGCCTACTGCCACAACAGGTCCACGGCTGATGCCATCTCTCTGGCCCTACACTGATCACTGGAATACCTAGATAAAAAGGACAACTACATCAGACTCGTATTCATAAACTACAGCTCTGCTTTCAGTACCATTATCCCAACCATGGTCACCTCCAAACTCGTGGAACTTGGAGTCAGCACTCCCATCTCTACAGGATCCTCGACTTCCTGACAAACAGACCACGATCAGTGAGGATAGAGGACAAATCATCCTCGACGATACTCCTCAACATGGGTGCTCCACAAGGATGCCTTCTCAGCCTCCAACTACATTCCCTGTACTGTGCAGTCAAATACCAATCCAACTCAATTTATAAGTTCACAGACAACATCAACATAGTGGGCCGGATATCAAATAATGACGAGATGGAGTACAGGAATGAGATTGAGAACCTCGCAACCTGGTGCCAAATCAACAACCTCTCCCTCAATGTCAGCAAGACATAACATGGAGATTATGACTCACTAAAGGAATTATGATTGACATCCAAGACTGCAAGAAATTGCAGAGTTGTGAACGTAGCCCCAATCTCAAACACAAACCAACCTCCCTTCCATTGGCTCCATCTACACTTCTTGCTGCCTTGGCAAGGCCAGCAGCATAATCAAGGACCTGTCTCACCCCAGTCATTCCCTCTTCTTCCCCGTCAAGCAAGTTTGAAAATGCATGCTTCCAGATACAGGGCAGTTTGTTCTCAGCTGTTATCTGGTAACTGAACAGTCTTCTCACCGGCTCGAGTGCAGCCCTGGCCTCCCATCTACCTCATTAGAGACCCTAGAACTATCTTTAATCTAACTTTGTCTTGCACTAAATATTGTACCCTTTATCCTGTATATGTACACTGCAAACGGCTCGATTGTAACCATGTACAGTCTTTCCGTTGACTGGATAGCATGCAACAAAAAGCTTTTCACTGGACCTCAGTACATGTGACAATAATAAACTAAACTTTGTGACTTAGTGGGTAATGTGAGTGACGATGTTCCCATGCGTCTGCTATTTTTTCCCTTTGGGTTGTAGAAGTTGTATGTTTGGGAAGTGCTACCAGGGGAACTTGGTAGTATTTACTGCAGCCTTGGAGCACGGGGAAATAGACAGGGCATGTGATCATTCTGAACTATTTAACAGCATTCAGAAGTTACCAAATTAACTGTACATTTCCACACTGGATGTTCATTATAATTTTTAAACTGCTTTGCACAGAGTTTTCAGATGCCAATGCCAAGTTCTACTGTCGAATCTATTATTCCGAAGAATTCCACAAAATGCGGGATGTTATTCTGGCAAGCAATGAGGATGACTTCATCCGATCTCTGTCTCACTGTGTACCATGGCAGGCCCGGGGAGGCAAATCAGGAGCAGCTTTTTATGCCACAGAAGGTAATTAGAATCTTTTGTTCAATAAATAATTTCAAAGGAAATGTTGAATTTTATATCAGGAAAGTTTAGTTCTGGCCGGCAACATAATAGAATAAGATAACACGGGCCATTTAATTCCATGGATTAAACCATAGGATTGTAAAACTGCTAACATATGTGTCATGAAATCAGAGCAGGTGGGCTGAGGAATGGTTAATGAAGTTTAATACAGATAAGTTTGAGGTTTTTTAAGATGTCAGGATGGTACTTTATGAAGGTACATGGAACTCAATTTGTGCATAGTGAGGCCCCAGAAACAACCAATGGAGTAATGACCAGCTATTTATATTCAGTACTAAGTATTGTCGGATTACTTTAACGTTTTTTTTGTATTTGTTAAACTTATTCGGATTCGTTTGATGTTGTGGCAGTTTTGACTAAGTTTAAATTTAAAAGTTTTAAAGTAAAACTTAAAGCATGTGATGGACAGTTTTTAAAGCACTACTTTCAAAAAATTAAACTACTTTCAAAAAATTAAATTTCAAAGTAAATAATTGTTTTAAATCTCAGCTTTTTAATCTTGGGTTTAATTATACACCTGTAACGTGATATTAAAATATTTTTACTCTGGTATTTGCGTATGGCCACTCCCTTCCTTTCATTTGAAGGGGAACAGACTTTGCCTCTAGTACCTGGTTCAAGATTATTTGTCGGATCTAGATCATCTTCTTATCGAGTCCACAAACAAGATTAGAAGTTGTTCAGCCAGAGCTGAACACACTTCTCGGCATCTGCACACAATGGTGTCAGTCTTGCGCTTCTTGTGCGTGGTGGTGGAAAGATTGGTGAAAACAGGGCCGCGACGTGAAAGCTCTTTCCTTGTGAATAGTGAGGCCTCACTATTCATAAAAGTCAGTTACCTCCAATTCCTGTTTCCACACTGAATACCTTCATAGGACAGAGGGTGAAGCATAACAATATCTTCAAAATTGCTGTTTTCTAATGCCTGCAGACACTAACATTGTGGCCAGTTAAGTGGGGTTATATTGTATAACGTTTGACAATACCCTCCTAATTCCAGACATCTGATTAGTCTGTTTTTGATAATTAAAGTATTGTGCAATATACGGTACAATAAATGGTATTCAGCGATTTTTACTGATATGGGCAGATGCGATCCTGATGCAATATTTCATTTGAAAGAGCAAAATGATTTAATGAAAGCAAAATTAAAAGTACAAAATATACATTCACATAATTACTTGTTTTGGGCTGCAGGAACAAGACTTCAAAATGGAACATTTGGAATTAGTTTGTAACATAGAGGGTAAAAAGAAGCAGCCAGTGTTTGTTGACTTGAAAGATTTCTTTGAGTAAATTTTCAGGAAGCATCGGCAATTTATTTATGGCTCACCATAACTGCATGCATTATCTTTTTAATTGTAAAGCCTACCTGAGTTTATAGGATCGTTTAAAACTTCCAACAGTAACCTTCATTTGGCAATTTTACGTGATATCGAGTGAACAATGGGAGTTAGGAGAACTAAGCAATTAGTCATCCTCCAACTAATTTTATAAGAATAATAAAAGCTAATGATAAGTTCCACCAAGCAGTACCAATGTGAAAAAACAATCTGTAGTTACCTTCAACTTCAAATTGAAAACAGGTACACTGACCAACTAGGTTGATAAGTTTTTGTATCCATAGATCATTAATGGGGGTCAGATTAGTGTCTTGTGGTCACATTGGTTAATATCAAGGCAATATGGTACATAAAGCAAAACAATGCAATTGGATCTAAATACCTTAAATTCTGGTTAACTTGAAAATGTAGTCTGGAATATATCTTTAAGAATTATTGCCGAATACTTATTTATTAGGAATTCTTACTTATCTTCAAGTGGAATTTACTTGAGTTCTTCAAATTCAAATATCTGACAGATTTGTTGTTTGTTTTTTCCAGATGACCGCTTTATTCTGAAGCAGATGCCTCGCCTGGAAGTCCAGTCTTTCCTAGATTTTGCTCCTCATTATTTTAATTATATTGTAACTGCCGTTCAGCAAAAGGTAATTACAGCAGGTTGTCGGGATCTGGATGAGTTACTGATTTTCCCACCAGTTGTTTGCTTTTCATGCCCAGGTTTTTAATCTGTGGTGGCATGGCTACAGAGTGTTTAGTTTCTGTAGTACCTCAAGTTAATAAATGCCAGTAACATTGACCTCTACTCATCATCCGATGCGGATAAATGTGGAATGTGCACTGCATAATTCAAACACGTTCTATGGTACTTTTGTGCAAAAATATAGGGCTGGATTCTACTGTACGGTATCAGTAACTCATTAGAGGAATACTCTGGCATTTTACAGCCAATTCTACAATTTCAGTATATGCTGATGTTCTCCACTTTAAAACAGAGCTCCCATGGAATTTAGCATCCCATTGGAAATTCCAAGCCCTTTAACCTGCACAAGGGTCCATAGATGCAAATTCGGGAGAAAAGAAAACTGAATCAGCACATCACCATAACAATCTTGCCTATTATGTTATAACAAACTACCAGTTGAGAAAGCAACGGGTAAATTATAACAGGAGGTTTAGTTTAGAGATACAGCACAGAAACAGACCCTTTGGCCGACCATGTCCGCGCGATCCCTGCACATTAACACTATCCTACACACACACACTAGGGACAAGTTACACTTACACCAAGTATACAAACTCAATCCAATTAACCTACAAACATGTACTTCTATGGAATGTGAGAGGAAACCGAATATCATGGTGAAAACCCACACGGAGAACATACAAACGGTACAAACAGCACCCGTAGTCGGGATCAAACCCGGGTCTCCTATGCTGTATGGTAGCAACTCTACCACTGCGCCATCTTGCCGCCCTGAGATCCATCATCAATTATTAGTGTTTAGTTGGGATCACACTTGGAGTACCTTGTACAGTTTTAGTCCCTTTATTACTAAAAGAAGGATAAGTTAGCTTTACAGGGTAAGCAACAGTGAATCACTGGGTAAATTGCAAAAATGACAGTTGTTATTTGAGGAGAGATTGAGTAGTAAGTAAGTATAAATTAAAAAAAATGTAAACTTTATTCAGAATAAAAAATATATACAAAACAAGAACTGTGCAAAAATTCTTCTGGCATTCTCAGAGCCTTTCCATACATTCATTAGATTCATATCGTAGTGTTCACAGAAAGATTATTATACCCAACATCCTTGCCACTTACGTGGCTTCCTGGGGTGATATCCCTTTCCTCATTTGAGGGACATCTCCACCACTCCTTGCAGCCCCCCCCACCCCCACATGTCCAGCAGCAGAAGGACCCTAGACTGTGGTCCTCCCCCTGCTCCAAGCTGGGGGCTGCTCCAAGCTTCAGTGCAGTGCACATACTCCTACAGTCTAGAGTGGGCCTGCTGGCAACATTCCCTGACAGACATAGTGCTAGTGATTTAATTGTAAATTTTAATGGTCTTGATGCTGGGAATATTACCCTAGCATGGAAAGTCTAGAATTAGGAACCAGCAATAGGACAAAGTGTTGGCCATTTAGGACTGAGATTATTTGTTTCTTTAGAAGGTTTCTCTGCCTTTGAAATTCTGTAAATCTGAATCCTGTCTTCAAGACAATGATTTTTCATGATTTTCTTTTAACATCATGGAAAACTGGTAGGTAGAAATTCATACTTGATCTAACAAAAGAAACTCCAAAGGTTTGAAGCGTTGCCTGGCTAACTTTTTTTCTAATGTATTGCATCGCATTTTATTTGCCCATTAACATTACATGTCTAATTAATTTTCTTTCTTCACCTATCCCCTAATATGCAGAGACCAACAGCACTGGCCAAAATTCTGGGCGTATATCGAATAGGCTACAAAAACTCGCAGAATAATACTGAGAAGAAACTTGATCTTTTGGTTATGGAGAATCTTTTCTATGGGAGAAAAATGGCTCAGGTATGTAGCCGTAATAATTGAAAATAGTTTTCGTCCTGTTTCGATTAGCAATTCAAAATTGTTTTCATAATATGTTATATCTTGATAGATGATAAAGAATTGGGATATTAAAACAATTGCTGTCTTTATTATATGCTCTACTCATGCACAGCAACACATGGTTTATTTAGACTGCAAAGTATATAGATGTACAACTGAAGATGCATAAATTGCTATGCAATTCTGATCCTGTGAATAAATAACTGATGGTAGATAGATGGTATAATCTGACTAAAACATCACTCATATTAAAACTTTGTGCAACAAGCTGATGCCCAGTCGATAAACATCATGAACAATGCAGTTTCACATTAGGCTTATTGGACTTGGATTGTTAATACTTTCTTATTGAAGGCACACCCATGTTGTGTTTTTGAATGTCTTGTCAATGACAATAATTGTTTTTTTTCCCATTCAGGTGTTTGATTTAAAAGGTTCTTTGAGAAATCGAAATGTTAAAACAGAAACTGGAAAGGAGACTTGTGACGTGGTATTACTGGATGAAAACCTTTTAAAAATGATTCGTGATAATCCTCTTTATATTCGATCACACTGCAAAGCTGTGCTGCGGGCATCCATTCATAGTGATGCATATTTTCTATCAAGCCATCTCATCATTGATTATTCTCTGCTCGTGGGCCGGGATGACACAACAAATGAATTAGTTGTGGGAATTATCGGTAAATATAACATAAAATAGTTTATGAATGTAAAATTCAAACAATTGCTATGTCCTTCTCATACACAGCTGCACTAATGTTAATCTATTATTGCAATATGGACATTGTTCCCACTGCTATGTAGACATGGGATGAATCTGGTGCGGAATGAAGAGTTTTTTCATATAGGCAAAATTCTTTACACTCAGAATTGCTGTTTTTTAAACTTGCTTACACCAGGAATCAATACAAGCCTGGTAGGAATCCAAAATGGAATACAGCTCGGGTTACATATAGATTCTGTTCCTGAGAACCATCTGTAATCTGAATTCTCCCTGAGTGAATTGGTCATTCTCAGCTCCGACCCATATAGTATTGCTCAACATATGCGTTAATACTTTCACCTTAACACTACCAATAATTAAACTAATGGAATGTATACTGTATCCAATCATTATTGAAAAAGTTGAAACGTGTTTATTATTGTTATTATTACAAGCTTGACAAATGATTAAAAAAATATATCAGAAAATGTGCATAATGTCAGCTATAGCTCCTTCATAACCCAGGGTGCTCCTGTATAATCATCCTTCAGATTTCTCATTAGAAACTCAGCAAGTCAAGTTGGGGCGAGTTTATTATATGCACAAGGGTGGTGAGGTACAGATACAATGAAAAAACTTGATTGCAGCAGCATCACAGCCATATAACACACAAAACAAATTATATAAACATTACAGAATATTTCAAAACGAAAGAGGATTGTGCAAATATAAAGACTTTAGTGGCAATAAAAATTAGGGAATAAAAGCTCCATGGTAGTGCATGAAGTTGACTGTTGTGTTCTGTGCAGGTAGGTTCAAGAACCTGATAGTTGTAGGTAATTAGGTGGTTCTGAGGCTGGTGGTGTGGGACTTCAGGCTTCTGTATTTCCTCCCCAATGATGGCAGTGAGAAAAGGGCATGGCTTCAATGATGAGGATCCTTGATGACAGGTGTCACCTTTTCGAGGCAGTGACATAAAGTAGATGCATTTGATGGATCGATTTTCTGTTTGTAAATGTAATCCTTACTGAAGTGTCATTAAACAGGAAAAGAAAAACATCTCCCCTAGATTATTTCCCCCAAAATAATGTACTAATTTGTTTTCAATTTAGATTATATCAGGACGTTTACTTGGGATAAAAAGCTTGAAATGGTTGTAAAGTCCACAGGCATCTTGGGTGGACAAGGTAAGTCCAAAAATGATTGAGGAATAGTGTTCTTATATTGTTTCATCCATATAATAATTTAGAAAAACTGTTACATTCCACCTTGAAACAGTGTAGTGTATACTAAACTCAATCTCTGGCTTTCAGAGTTTACTTGCAATCAACTACTATTTGTCTTTTGTGTGCAAGAAATTATTCTGTTCTACTGTGCCTTTGTTGTAACCACAAGAATAACTTTTTGCTGATATTTTGTTCAGTTTTTGTTGTTATATTTGTGCTTTCCGCTTCACATGCAGCATGGTACTTGGTGTCTTGTCCAAACCAGCGCAGATTTAATTGGGGATTGTGACACTTTGTTGTTTTTCAGATCTACAATTTTTAAAAAATCTATTAAGTATGTTGCGTCAAGCAATTGAGTTTAGTATAATTTCAATGTGGTTCTAAATAGAAATCTTAAATCACCTTAACTTTGCAAAAATTGATAATATCGCTACTTTCTTTACACAGGGAAAATGCCAACTGTGGTTTCCCCAGAACTGTATAGAACACGATTTTGCGAAGCAATGGACAAGTATTTCTTAAAGGTGCCGGATCACTGGACAGGCCTGGGTGTGAACTGCTGAAAAGATGGCAGCACTCAAGATGACAACATTACTGAATGTATGCTAATGAGGAGGATGATTGTCCATTTTGGAAGGAATCATTCCATGAACAGCACTGAGTTATTGACACTGAACGTTAATATTTCCCACAGTATTGCATCAGAACAGGAAGAAATCATTGACCAGTTTCCCTGAGAAGCATTTAATTTTGAAATGTAATTTGAATTCCTCTTTAAAAAAATAAGAGTGTACATAACATTTCAAATCGTCCTATTTGAGACCATGTATGAGACCTGCTAAACTTGAAGTTTGCTTCTACCTTGCGCTTTAAAATAAAGAATTGTGTGATGAGGCTCAATTCATTGAGGGTTTGTCTCACAAAAGCACAGAACTATTCTCAGACACTAGTTCAGTCTGTGTGTACACATGCATAGTAATTGTTCTTTATAATTCCTTTTGCGAAATGTAGAAAAATGCATGTTATGACATTTTTTAAATGTATTCTCAGTGTGAAAGCTGTATATATTAAAAAAAACTTGCTACTTCTGTATTTGTATTCAAGCTGTACTGCCTGTAAGTAAAATATTGGACAAATTTCAGTGTTGACTCAACTGCCCCACTACAATATGCATCTTCAGGGGTACTTGGAGCTTGAAACGATTTTTCAAAATTCTGAACTGTGGCCATATTAGTGCTGTTTTAGAAAGAAGTTCAACTGTAGTATTTATCCAATTGTTGCACTTTTCTTTTTGCTGTTACACGGGTACAGAAATAGATTTGTAAATAGTCCTGAAAATAGCAAATAATGTTATGCTCCAGTTTCATGCAGATGTCTTTAGAGAACTAATACTGGAATAAAATATACAACAAATCAATGTAACAATGATTAATAGTGCACTGTGAAAAGTTGTTTTGATCATGTTTAGGCACAGATTATCTGTATCTAAGATATAAAATCAGTTAGAAGATAAAATTTACTTTAGAAGCTTGTTCAAGAGAACTACTACCAAAATTATCTTCAGAAATCACGAGTCGTAATGTTTTGCTTTTCAGTAAATTCTAAGATGTTTTGTGATGCTCAAAGTAGCATAATTCATTCAAAACCTTATTGATAGTTTTAGAAATAATACCTTCAAAGGATAGTACAATAAAATATGAAGAGCAAATGTATGTCAATTTGCTTATTGTTGAAGGCCTTAATGTTGATATTTTGTTTGGCCATTCACAGTGCCATTTCAAATTGTCATGTTTTTCAGAAAGATGATAGGGCATTTAAGTTACTGAGATGCAGCACATTTCCTTCCAGCATCTAAGGTGCATTTGTAATTTAAACACTTCAAAATGATTTATTACAATTGAGAATTTTTGTGCTAGTTTGCATTACTGGTGCTAGTGTCACTAATCACTTCTGTAAATGAACAATATGTATTCCACAAGCCAGAGTGCCTCTTTTTCTCTAACGGCAAGAGAAATAAAGCAAAAAGGCCCAGAGATGAAGCAGTGGCCTCTCTTCCATTGGAAAATCATTGGATAATATCACGTGTTAAAATATGTCTGGCAGGTTGATGAGAGTGAAATGAAGTAAGGCAGAAAGATACTGATGTGCAATATTAATCTTCTTTGTATTCAACTCTCTTTTCATGAATATATTTACTGATACTGAGGGTGAGTGAAAAATGCAACATATTTACTATTAAATGGATATGTAATGATGTTTCAATACAAAATGTGTATTTTTTCATTTTTAAAGCATTTTTCTATTCTCAAAGTGATTAAAATGTTTTTTCTTCTTTTGATCATTTTCAACAACATATTGATTATTAAGATATTGTTATTTCTTCCTTGTACAAAGTGATATCATGGAGTCAAGTCCACCTCATGTCTTGCCTCTGGCTTTAGATAAACTGGATTATGGCCAGACAGATAATGTAATTCAGAACTTTTGAATTACAGTTTTGAGTTGCAAACAATGTTTTAAAAAAAGTTTCTGCATTTTGTTTCTGAAACGTTAGAGCTTAATTTTCTGGAAACTTTGCACTATAACGGTGATGCATTAATGAAGCTGTAACTCGTAACATTTCCTGGAAATAAAGGAGTTCTGCCATTGTTGCATTGATCCATATTTTGTTGGGACATTCATGGAATTCTGCTGATAGCTCCAGCTAAGCTAGTAAAATCTGTGTTAATAACTCAACATATTATTTCACCACAAAAACAGTTAATACTATAGGGGGTGTGTACTTGCGTCTTTGCACCTTTGTACTCTATATCCCCAGCCATGGCCACTGTATTTGTGCCACATGAATAGTTGGAGTTCAGTTCATTTCTGATTTGGAAATGCAGTCTGCATGCTTGCAAGGACCATGCAAGAATCCAATCCACCAAGAGTGTGATGATATCTAAGACTTGTGTACATGGAAAGAATAGCCATCAGCAAGAAGTGCTGAATGTTGTATATCAGCTAGTGCCTTTCAGTCTTTGAGGGCATACGCATTATATGCTACCTTTGATGGGATACTTGACCTAACTTTGGCTGTGCAGCACCCGAGTGATCTTCAGTTGATCGCCAGGAAAAAATATTGAGAGACCCAATGGGAGAGAACATGAATGTTTGGGCATTTTCACCTCCCCATTGTCTATCCTCCAATGCAGTCTGTCTCGTGCTAAAACTGCAATGGTTGGATTTTAATACACTGGTGCAGGTATAACAGTCTATGGAGGATAGACACAAAAAGCTGGAGTAACTCAGCGGGACAGGCAGCATCTCTGGAGAGAATGAATGGGTGACGTTTCGGGTCGAGACCCTTCAGACTGGTTAGGGATAAAGGAAACAAGCTATAGACGGCGATGTGGAGAGATAAAGTACAATGAATGAAAGATATGCAAAAAAAAGTAACAATGATAAAGGAAACAGTAAGCTGTTTGTAGGGTGAAAATGAGAAGCTGGCGCGACTTGGGATAAAGAGGGAGGGAAGGCCTGGGTACCTGTAGTGAGAGAAATTACTGCTCGCATCACTGGATTGCAAGCTGCGCAAGCAAAATATGAGATGATGCTCCTCCAATTTACGTTTAGTCTCTGACAATGGAGGAGAATGAGGACAGATAGGTCTGTGTGGGAATGGGAAGGAGAATTATAGTGTCCAGTAACCGGGGATCAGGTTGGTTCGGGTGGGCTGAGCGACGGTGTTCCCGGAACGATCGCCCAATCTGCGTTTGGTGTCACCGATGTATAAGAGTCCACATCTTGAACAACGGATACAGTAGATGAGGTTGGAGGAGGTGCAAATGAACATCTACCTAACCTGAAAGGATTGTCGAGGTCCCTGGACAGAGTCGAGGGAGGAGGTATAGCGACAGGTGTTGCATCTACCCCGATTGCAGGAGAAGGTACCTGGGGAGGGGATAGTTTGGGTGGGAAAGGATGAGTTAACCAGGGAGTTGCAGAAGGCGGAAAGGGGTGGAGATGGGAAAATGTGGCTAATGGTGGGATCCCGTGGGAGGTGGCAGAAATTTCTGAGGATTATGTGTTGTATGCGACGGCTGATGCGGTGGAAGGTAAGAACTAGGGGGACTTTGTCTCTGTTGCGATGAGGGGGTGCAAGGGCAGAGATGCGGGGTGCTGAGGAGACATGAGTGAGGGCCTCATCTATGATGGGAGAGGGGAACCCCTGTTCCCTAAAGAATGAGGACCTCTGATGTCCTAGTATGGAAAATACACAATATGGGCCCAGATGTGGCGTAGACGGAGGAATTGAGAGTAGAGGATAAAATCTGCAGGAAGCAGGGTGGGAAGAGTAGTCGAGATAGTTATTGAAGTCAGTGGGTTTGTAATAGACGCCAATTAATAATCTGTTTCCTATGATGGAGACTGAGCAAGAAAGGGGAGGGAGGTGTTGGAGATGGTCCAAGTAGATTTGAGTACAGGATGAAAATTTGTGGTGAATTTGATGAAGTCCATGAGTTCTGCATGGGTGCAGGAGGTAGCACCAATGCAGTCATAAATGTAACGGATATAGAGTTCAGGAATAGGACCAGTGTACGCCTGGAACAGGGATTGTCAATCAATAAACAATAGGTGCAGGAGTAAGCCATTTGGCCCTTCGAGCCAAGTGGCTTACTCCAATGTGATCATGGTACCATACAAAGAGGCAGGCATAGCTGGGGTCCATGCAGGTGCCCATAGATTTGACTTGAAAGTTAAAGGAGAATTTGTTGAGGGTGAGGACCAGCTCCGCTAGGTGAAATAAAGTGTTAATAGAGGGGAAATTGGATGGTTCTGCGGTCGAGGTAGAAATGGAGGGTTTTAAGGCCTTGTGGTGGATGGATGTCTAGTGACTGAACGTCCATAGCAAAGATATGGGAGTGGGGGCTCGGAGAGTGGAAGTCATTAAAGAGACAAAGGGCATGTGAAGGAAAGAACTGCAGATATTGGTTTAAATCGACAGTCAACACAAAATGTTGGGGTAACTTAGCGGGACAATCAGTATCTCTGGAGAGAATGAATGGGCAACGTTTCGGGCCAGAAGCGTCGCCCATTCCTCTTCAGAGATGCTGAAGAGGAATTTGCAGTTGGAGTACTGCGAATAGTTCTGGGCTCCCTACTATTGGTTTGACACGAAGTGACTGTTTCTTTAAGTTATTATGAGAGACTGGGTCTTTTCACCGGAGTAGGGGAGGTGGTGGGGTAACCTTATAGAGGTATAGAAAATCATCACTGGCCACCAATAGAGCAAAAGAAGTGAAGAGCCACACATTCCTTTCTCCTGGGTAATGTGACAAAAACTAGAGGGCATAATTTTAAGGTGAGCGGGGAACTAAAAGGGAACTAAAGTGTTTCTGTTTTCCATACAGACGGTGCATAAGTGGAAAAAGCTAATGGAGGAAATAGAAACATAGAAACATAGAAACTAGGTGCAGGAGTAGGCCATTCGGCCCTTCGAGCCTGCACCGCCATTCAATATGATCATGGCTGATCATCCAACTCAGTATCCCGTACCTGCCTTCTCTCCATACCCCCTGATCCCCTTAGCCACAAGGGCCACATCTAACTCCCTCTTAAATATAGCCAATGAACTGGCCTCAACTACCCTCTGTGGCAGAGAGTTCCAGAGATTCACCACTCTCTGCGTGAAAAAAGTTCTTCTCATCTCGGTTTTAAAGGATTTCCCCTTTATCCTTAAGCTGTGACCCCTTGTCCTGGACTTCCCTAACATCGGGAACAATCTTCCTGCATCTAGCCTGTCCAACCCCTTAAGAATTTTGTAAGTTTCTATAAGATCCCCTCTAAATCTTCTAAATTCTAGAGAGTATAAACCAAGTCTATCCAGTCTTTCTTCATAAGACAGTCCTGACATCACAGGAATCAGTCTGGTGAACCGTCTCTGCACTCCCTCTATGGCAATAATGTCCTTCCTCAGATTTGGAGACCAAAACTGTACGCAATACTCCAGGTGTGGTCTCACCAAGACCCTGTACAACTGCAGTAGAACCTCTCTGCTCCTATACTCAAATCCTTTTGCAATGAAAGCTAACATACCATTCGCTTTCTTTACTGCCTGCTGCACCTGCATGCCTACCTTCAATGACTGGTGTACCATGACACCCAGGTCTCGCTGCATCTCCCCCTTTCCCAATCGGCCACCATTTAGATAATAGTCTGCTTTCCTGTTTTTTTTTTTTGCCACCAAAATGGATAACCTCACATTTATCCACATTATACTGCATCTGCCAAACATTTGCCCCCTCACCCAGCCTATCCAAGTCACCCTGCAGTCTCCTAGCATCCTCCTCACAGCTAACACTGCCCCCCAGCTTAGTGTCATCCGCAAACTTGGAGATATTGCCTTCAATTCCCTCATCCAGATCATTAATATATATTGTAAATAGCTGGGGTCCCAGTACTGAGCCTTGGGGTACCCCACTAGTCATTGCCTGCCATTGTGAAAAGGACCCGTTTACTCCTACTCTTTGCTTCCTGTTTGCCAGCCAGTTCTCTATCCACATCAATACTGAACCCCCAATGCCTTGTGCTTTAAGTTTGTATACTAATTTTTTATGTGGGACCTTGTCGAAAGCCTTCTGGAAGTCCAGATACACCACATCCACTGGTTCTCCCCTATCCACGCTACTAGTTACATCCTTGAAAAATTCTATAAGATTCGTCAGACATGATTTACCTTTCGTAAATCCATGCTGACTTTGTCCAATGATTTCACCACTTTCCAAATGTGCTGCTATCCCATCTTTAATAACTGACTCTAGCAGTTTCCCCACTACCGATGTTAGACTAACTGGTCTGTAATTCCCCATTTTCTCTCTCCCTCCCTTCTTAAAAAGTGGGGTTACGTTTGCTACCAGCCAATCTTCAGGAACTACTCCAGAATCTAAAGAGTTTTGAAAGATTATTACTAATGCATCCACTATTTCTGGAGCTACTTCCTTAAGTACTCTGGGATGCAGCCTATCTGGCCCTGGGGATTTATCGGCCTTTAATCCATTCAATTTACCCCAACACCACTTCCCGGCTAACCTGGATTTCACTCAATTCCTCCAACTCCTTTGACCCGCGTTCCCCTGCTATTTCCGGCAAATTATTTATGTCTCCCTTAGTGAAGACGGAACCAAAGTAGTTATTCAATTGGTCCGCCATATCCTTGTTCCCCATGATCAACTCCCCTGTTTCTGACTGCAAGGGACCTACATTTGTTTTAACTAATCTCTTTCTTTTCACATATCTATAAAAACTTTTGCAGTCAGTTTTTATGTTCCCTGCCAGTTTTCTTTCATAATCTATTTTTCCTTTCCTAATTAAGCCCTTTGTCCTCCTCTGCTGGTCTTTGAATTTCTCCCAGTCCTCCGGTATGGTGCTTTTTCTGGCTAATTTGTACGCATCATCCTTCGCTTTGATACTATCCCTGATTTCCCTTGTTATCCATGGATGTACTACCTTCCCTGATTTATTCTTTTGCCAAACTGGGATGAACAATTTTTGTAGTTCATCCATGCAGTCTTTAAATGTCTTCCATTGCATATCCACCGTCAACCCTTTTAGAATTAATTGCCAGTCAATCTTGGCCAATTCACATCTCATACCCTCAAAGTTACCTTTCTTTAAGTTCAGAACCATTGTTTCTGAATTAACAATGTCACTCTCCATCCTAATGAAGAACTCAACCATATTATGGTCACTCTTGCCCAAAGGGGGCACGTACAACAAGATTGCTAACTAACCCTTCCTCATTACTCAATACCCAGTCTAAAATAGCCTGCTCTCTCGTTGGTTCCTCTACATGTTGATTTAGATAACTATCCCGCATACATTCCAAGAAATCCTCTTCCTCAGCACCCCTGCCAATTTGATTCACCCAATCTATATGTAGATTGAAGTCACCCATTATAACCGTTTTGCCTTTGTCGCACGCATTTCTAATTTCCTGTTTGATACCATCTCCAACTTCACTACTACTGTTAGGTGGCCTGTACACAACACCCACCAGCGTTTTCTGCCCCTTAGCGTTGTGCAGCTCTACCCATACCGATTCCACATCCTCCAAACTAATGTCCTTCCTTTCCATTGCATTAATCCCCTCTCTAATCAGTAATGCTACCCCACCTCCTTTTCCTTTCTGTCTATCCCTCCTGAATATTGAATATCCCTGGATGTTCAGCTCCCAGCCTTGGTCACCCTGGAGCCATGTCTCCGTGATCCCAACTATATCATAGTCATTAATAGCTATCTGCACATTCAACTCATCCACCTTATTACGAATGCTCCTTGCATTGAGACACAAAGCCTTCAGGCTTGTTTTTACAACACTCTTACCCCTTACACAATTATGTTGAAAAGTGGCCCTTTTTGATTTTTGCCCTGGTTTTGTCTGCCTGCCACTTTTACTTTTCACCTTGCTACCTATTTCTTCTACCCTCATTTTACACCCTTCGGTCTCTACGCTCACACATTTAAGAAACCCTTTCCCTTTAACTCCATCCTCCACTGTCCCATTCAACACCCCAACACCCCATTCAACACCCCAAATGGTCGAGGGAGGTACAATTCTGACATTGAAATTGCATTTGCACGGTTACAGGGGGAGGAATGGAATATGAGGCCAGCTCCCAGCTATTTCAATCTGCAGATAGACACAAAATGCTGGAGTAACTCAGGTGGTGGGGGGCACCATCTCTGGAGAGAAGGAATGAGTGGAGACCCTTCTTCGGGCTGCCGAGGGGGTGTAAGTTCCTCTAGTATCTTTGGTGTAAGCTGCCCAAGCGAAATAGGAGTTGCCCAAGTGTGTGAACCAAAGATTTTATAGCTATAAGATCTTTGGTGTGAACTGGACGTGACCAAAGATCTTATAGCGGAGCTCCGCTATAAGATCTTTGGACGTGACGGTGCGCTCCCCTAGAGCCGCTCCCGCCGGGGTGAGTAGGTGAGGGGTCACAGCTTAAGGATAAAGGGGAAATCCTTTAAAATCGAGATGAGAAGAACTTTTTTCACGCAGAGAGTGGTGAATCTCTGGAACTCTCTGCCACAGAGGGTAGTTGAGGCCACTTCATTGGCTATATTTAAGAGGGAGTTAGATGTGGCCCTTGTGGCTAAGGGGATCAGAGGGTATGGAGAGAAGGCAGGTACGGGATACTGAGTTGGATGATCAGCCATGATCATATTGAATGGCGGTGCAGGCTCGAAGGGCCGAATGGCCTACTCCTGCACCTAATTTCTATGTTTCCATGTGAGGGGGAGCGCGCACGCCGGGCCGGCAGCGCGCACGTACCCTCTCCCCGCCCTTATAAGCGGGAGCGCGCACGCATCATCCCCGCCCTTATAAGCAAAGATCCTAAGCGGGAGCGCGCACGCACCATCCCGCCCTTTATATGCGGGAGCGCGCCGGACGCCTCGGCCTTTCACTGGCGTGCGTCTGAGGTGAGCGTTGAGTAGCGGCGCTGGCGGCCGCGGCAATCCGTCTCCATCCGTCTCCATCCGCCCTTCCCCTTCGCCATCCGCACTCACTGACCCCTCCATCTCTTTCCCTTGCAGGTCCCTGACAAGATGCGAGCCAAGGTAAGGGTGGATGGCGGCATGGAGCGCGGTTATCCCATCTGCGGCCCTCCTCCATGATGGCGATGCCGCTGTTAGTGGGCGGCGGCGGCGGCCATTGCGGGTTTATTTTTTAAAGATTTAAAACCGAAAGCGACGCGCTGGAGAAACTTTCTCGGTCGGGCAGCATCTGCGGAGGGGGAATGGGGACTGATGGCCTTTAGACCGGAGCGCCGCTGCCGCCCGCCCGCCCGTCCGTCCATTTGCAGCACCGTGTCGTGTGTGTATGTGGGGGTGAGAGTGTGTCGCACTATCTGCAGCCCGCCCGGTGCGGCCCCCACACTCACTGCAACCCCGGCCCGCTGCTTCTGCTTGGCAATGGCGGATAACCAGTGATATTCAGAGAGTAATGAGGGGTGCTGCGTGATTTAGAGAGTAATGGGGAGGGTGCACGGTGGCGCAGCGGTAGAGTTGCTGCCTCACAGCGTCGGAGACTCGTATTCAATCCCAACCACAGGCGCTGTCTGCACGGAGTTTGTACCTTCACCCCGTGTCCTGCGTGGGTTTTCTCTCTGAGATCTACCACACTCCAAAGACGTACAGTTTTGTAGATAATTGGCTTGGTGTATAAATGTAAATTGTCCCTAGTTTGTGTAAATTGTCTCTTCCCATACTGAAGCAGACCCCCCCCCCCCCCCCCCCCCCTCCCTGATATCTTAAGCTGGTTTACCGTTCTTCTGTTTGTGCGTTTTTAACCTTTAACATTTCTGCTTTTCAGTGGAGGAAGAAGCGTATGCGCAGGTATGTGTTATTCATTGGAAGTATTGAAATTTTGGTGAAATGTGTGCAGTTTCTGTCTTGAGATTTTAATTTGCGGCCATAAGGCCCCAGCTCTCGATTGCAAATAAATTGTCTTTTAATGGAATCGAATACTGTTTCTAAGTGTTTATTTTAGTATGTAATGCAATAATATTGTGTATATCGCAGAGTAGTGAGTGGAGGTTGACTAACCAGGGGCTGGTGATTTACCGTAGTTATGTTTACTGAAAAATAATGTGTTCCGGCCAGTCAAACCATGCGGCACACGAGTACCATCAAAGCATACATTGATACAAAAGGTAGTGGAAAAGAGAGAAATACCACAGTGCAGTATGGTGTTACAACATTGGAGTGCTATACTACAAAGCTCAGATCTGCTCCCTTTTGAAATGTGCATAGTGGTAGGAAGGGAATAAAATGCTGGAAGCACTCACAATTAAGGCAGTATCTGTAGAGAGAACAGTTGATGTTTTGGGATTATTTGTCAAATCTGGCCAAGTTGTGGTGCACAATTTAAGGAAAAACATGCTGGAGGAACTCAGCAGGTCAGACTACATCTGAGGATGGAAATGGGTGGACATTTTGCATCAAGACCCTTCTTCAGACTGAAATGTATGCTTCCCTCTACGGATGCTGTCTGAGTCCTTCCAGCACTATTTATTTTCCATCAAGATTCCAGCCTCTGCAGTTTCTTGTCTCCATTCCGTAGTATGGCCTGAAGCATCAACTGTGTCTCTATCCAGGGGTGCCAATTGCCCAAGTGTTTACAACATTTCTGTCGTCAGACGACATTACACAATATGGAAACCGATCCTTCAGCTAAGTTGTCCAAGCAAGACCCAGTCCTGTGCTGTCCCATACCACCCTCCACGCCTTTCATGTCCACGTACCTGTCCCAAGGGCCTTTAAGTATTGTAATTGTACTTTTCATCTGATACTTCCTCTGAAAGCTCATTCCATATACCCACTGCCTTCTGAAAAAGATTGCCCATCAGGTCCTTACTAAATCTTTTCCTTTTCATTGTGAACCTATAGCCTCTTAATTTTAGATTCCCCCACCCTAGTGATGAGACTGGCTAATTGCCTTCTCCATGTCCCTCGGGATTTTATAAACCTTTAAGGTCACTCTATAGCCTCTTGCTTTTCACAGATAACTTGTAGCTTCTCATTGAAGCTTAAACGTTCCAGACACGTTAATGTCCTCATAAATCTTTTCCGCACTCTGTCCAGCTTAAATAGAACATTCTTATGGCAAGGAGATGAGAACCACACCATGCTCCCAATGTGGCCTTGTGATAGTGGTAGTGTGATATCAATCTCCATCTGTTCTTTAGCTCATTGACCCAGGTGACCAAGATCCCATTGTACTCTTAGATAACCGTCACTGTCTGTTAGGTGTCCGCAAAATTGCTAACCATGGCCCATGTGCCGAGAACTTAAACTAAATCAATGCCAATTAATCTAAGTGGACCCAGCACCGACCTCTGGCACCACTTATTACAGGCCTCCAGTCTGAAAACACTGATCCCCACCTGCTGCCTCTTTTTGAGATGATCGTTTTAAGATTGCCAAGAGCTTTGACAAGTTTTGGGATTGCACTCCTGTCCAATGCTTTAAAACCTGGCATTCCAAATTAACCGATTCCAGTTCTATTTCAATTGTCTCAAGAGGGGTCTTGACCCGAAACGTCACTTAATCCTTTTTTACACTGATGCTGCCTGACCCGCTGAGTTACTCCAGCATTTTGTGTCTATATCTTCCGTGTAAACCACCATCTGCAGTTTCTCCTTACATATTTGGCAGATACTGGACATTTGAAATGTGTATTCCACAGATTCTAGATGCCCTGCTGTGAATTTCCAATCTATTTCCACCAAAGTCATGTCTTCTATTTAGTTTGAAATTTTTGTCATGGCTGTGTTCAGCCATGCATGCTGAAGGATGGGTAAATTGATCAGCAGCTAAATCTTATCGTTCAGCAATGCTCCATTGCATTCAGATATTCCAGTGCTTCTCATTTTAATCTAATTCTCTATTTGTCTTTTCACGATGAGTCCTTATTCCTTTTGCAGACT
Organism: Leucoraja erinaceus; assembly: GCF_028641065.1. Classification (NCBI taxonomy): domain Eukaryota; kingdom Metazoa; phylum Chordata; class Chondrichthyes; order Rajiformes; family Rajidae; genus Leucoraja; species Leucoraja erinaceus. The sequence continues at coordinate 2,453,566 of NC_073383.1, forward strand.
GAAGCGTAAAAGACGAAAGATGAGGCAGAGGTCCAGGTGAACTGCCGATGATGCAGTGCTGATCAGACTATGTTGAATCTTCCTTGGCAAATGGACTATGAACATTTCTGCTTACAATTGTTCCTCTTAAGATCAACAATTTATGTAGATGTTTTGGATGCCGGTCATGAAAGATGCAGAACATTGGATTGTTGTAGTGCTGTTCCATGATGTATATTAGTTACAAAATAAAGTGTAAACTAATGTTTGTATCTTGTTTTTAATAGTCTCTTAAGGCAATTTAGTTGGTATGCTCAATGCTCGTATTTGCTTGTATGCTTTTATAGTGGTGGGAAAGGTCAGGTGGGATTTTCAGTGAAATATAGCTTCAGGTCAAATATTTGTGGCCTGTGGACTTTCTGTTAAACAATTGATTTGTACAGGGTGACCTAAAATGTTAATGCAGCCAAATTACTTTAATTTGGTGTCAGTAGTTGGAATTTTAATTCTGATCTAGATCTGTAAAAATATTTCAACCCGTTTTGATGGAAGTGGATCATGTGGCTTTATTAAGTAGTGCGGTAAATGGTCTCGTTGGTGTTGGTACATTTTAGCATTTATATCCAGACCGGTGACGGACGGTCACCAAGAAACCTTGTACATGTGCCGAGAGTTTGCTACTTTTATTAACCAATTTTGTCAAGGCAGCAGGTTAACACAAAACACTTTGCAATTGTTATTCAGATTGGTGTGCAGATTAAATGAGTAAATCACATTTCTATGCCATCTAAATGACACATTGTTCAACAACGGTTTGAAGCAATAGTCACAAATATACATCCATGGTGCAATAGCATAGAAACTGCTGATTTTATCAACAGAGACAAATGGTCTGCAGGTGCCAGGATCTTAAGCAAAAATGCAAAGTGCTGGAGGAACTTGCCAACTCTGGCATTTGTTGGGGGAATGAGCAGGTAATATTTTGGGAGTGTTCATTCAAACCAATAAGGGAGAGAAAAGAGGCGGAGATGGGAATGTGACATTCTTTGCATCCCCAAGGTATGCAAATGGCCGCCACGTAAAGGGTGCTTTGTAATGCATCCCTTTGTTTGCTCCCCCTCAGCGTGCCCCCCCATCGTCGGGTCCTCCTTTGTTCCTTTCAGTTCTTTCATTTTTTAAAAATAATCTAGACTCACTGGCAGGAGAAAGGTTCAACGGTAAAAACCAAGTTTGGCTATTCAGTCAAGTCAAGTTTATTTGTCACATACACATACGAGATGTGCAGTGAAATGAAAGTGGCAATGCTCGCGGAACAACAAAACAACCAAACAAATTATAAACACAATCATAAAACACATATTATTTTACATAATAAATAATAGAAGGAAAAACGTTCTGTACAGTTAGTCCCTGGTGAGAAAGGCGTTTACAGTCCGAATTGCCTCTGGAAGCAAAAAAGAAACTCCTTCTCAACCTCTCCCACTGCGTGGCAACGGAGTTTGCCTGACCGTAGCGGAGGAACAGTCCGTTGCAGGGGTGGAAGAGGTCTCATGATTTTGTTTGCTCTGAAGTTGCACCTCCTGTTGTATAGTTCCTGCAGGGGGGGTGAGTGAAGTTCCCATAGTGCGTTCGGCCGAACGCACTATGCAGAGCCTTCTTGTCCTTGGCAGAGCAATTCCCGAACCAGATGGTAATGTTCCCGGACAAGATGCTTTCCACCGCCGCTGCGTAGAAGCACTGGAATATTCAGCATATTTGCTGTGAAACCGTGGCATGTTAATCACGAGTTGCGTAAATACCAGAAGTAGTCTTGGCTGAGGAGAAGGTGACGAGGCATGCAATCAGTAAAACTTAATCGTGAGGACAGTGGATTGTGAAGACCGACCGCAATGTGCCTCGGTAGGGCCCACACGCCACCCAGGGGACTGGCGAGGCCTGTCTGGGTCGAAGGAGCCTCAGTAGTGACTGCAAAGGGAGCCTAGTAGGAGGTGGGGCCTTGCAATCGGTGTGGGCGGAGGGAGAGAATGGGGGACCTGCTGTGAGGGACGGTGGGAGAATGGGGATCCGGTTTCGGGGGGGTTGGGGGGGGTCACTAGAATCCTCTACCTGGGGAATAAGTGTTTTGTACCGGTGAAGGTGCTGTCCACATGGCAGCCAGCCAACAGTTGCTTGCCCTTTTTTCACTTTTAATTTCAAGTTTTTGTTGTGACTCGGCGGACCAATTTCCCTTCGGGGATGAATAACGTTCATTGTATCGTAAACTAGTTTGGGGGAGGGAAGCAATGGCTACTTGAAGTTCGAGAAAGACCAAGAGGCAGTCTGAAGGGCCTCAACCCGCCAGTACATATGACAATTATACCCTGGTTTCAGCCCTGATATGACATCTTACTTATTTTCATGCCTTGGTATATGATGGGGCCAAGTTTATTAACTTTGTCCTTTTCACTAAATTTGTTGTCGCTTTTCAGGAAAAATTGACGACACAGACTGCTGTGTAGTCCATGCCATTTCGTCTTTGTCCTAACAGAATTTAACTTTACCTTCCCCCGCATTGCCTCTCGCTGTCCGGATTAAATTCCAACTGCCCCACCCCACATTCCACATGATTTATGTCCCACTGTATCTAAACAACCTTCGATATTGACGCCAACAATTTTTGTGTAGTTTTCAAATGTATGAACTTGCTCGTCATTAGCTTAAACAGATGATTTTTTTTTTTGCCTCTGGCTATGATCTCCAGTACCTCAAAAATGGCCAAAGTATTCTGTAGTGTTCGTGTGAGAAATTTAATTCTGTTTGACGAATCACACTAAAGTTAGCCACAGTTTTGCATTGAACATTGGTGTTTCTATTATTGGGACATCATAAGTGCTGACACAGAATGACTAGAAACAATGATTTCTAAAATTGTGGTGTGTGTGTATTTTTGATGGGTGATACTGTCTATACCATATTAGAGATGGGTAAACCTGTCTGGGCTATTTCAGTGGTAGACACAAAATGCTGGAGTAACAATACAATACAATACAATACAATTTATTTGTCACTTGAACCTCATAGAGGCTCAAGTGAAATGTTTCTGCAGTCATACATACAAGAAAAAAAAGACCCAAGACACAACACAATTTACACAGACATCCATCACAGCGAGGTGGAGATGCGCTGTGATGGAAGGCAAAAAAAACGTATCTCTCCCCTGCACTTCCCTCTCCCCCCGATCAGAGTCAAAGTCAGAGCCCCCGGCGGGCGATAACAATTGTCCCGCGGCCATTAACGCTGCGCCGGGTGATGCAAGGCCGCGCTCCGGGTCTTGTTGTTGGAGCCCCGGGCGGGCGCTAGCAAAGTCCCGCAGCCGTTGAAGCCACGCCGGGCGATGATGTAGGCCCCGCTCCAGGTCATCCTCGACCCCACTACTCGGGCGGGAGAAGTCGCCGTTGCGGAAGCCCCGAAAAGCGGTCTCCCAGCAGGGACCCGCGGGCTCCCGGTGTCACTGTCCACCAGACCTGCGGTAAGCCTCCGAATCTCCGAGGGTCGGGTCGCAGCAGCGCGCCACCACCACTCCTCCCGCTCCGGACTCGGCCAGCTCCGTGATGGTGAGTAGGTCCGCAGCTCCGTGACTGGAGCCCCAGGACGTTCCTGCTGGAGGCCGCTCCACGGTGCAGCCCCAACGACAACGGAGACCCGACAGGGAAAGGTCGGGTTCCCCGTGCAGGGGAAACATTTTAAAAGTTTCCCCCCCCCACCCCCTGCCCCCCACACACACACACACACATACCCCATCAAAAAAATAAAAACTACATTAAAACGGGACAAAAAATAACAAAAAGACAGACGGACTGCAGAGGCCGCTGCGACTTGAGTCGCGCCGCCCACCGGATCAGTCTGAAGAAGGGTCTCGACTCGAAACATCACCCATTCCCTCTCTTCAGAGATGCTGCCCAAAGATCCTACAGCATGCTGCCTGCCCTGCTGAGTTTGTGTCTTATCAAATTTTGCTAGTTTCCATTCTAAACCTGCCAATTGGATACCATGGTCTGTTCATGCCTATACTCTGTTCTGCCAACAGGTGGAGCTGATATTTCTAATAAAACAGTTCTGAAAATAATACATTTTTTGAAAGAATTAAATATTTAAAGTCAATTCAAGTTTTTTGTTGTTGCCCAAGCAGGACGTGATAATTTCATAATGCTTAGAAGTTTTCCATTATCGTTTCAGCTCAAAAATACATTTTATCCTGTAAAGTGGAATGTGAGATTATAGTTTTATTCTGTGCACCTCTGTGGGGGTGTAATGATGAAATTACTTCCTTCAATTTTAAAGAGAGATTTGGTGCAAGCTTTCAGTTGCTGCCGTAAAGTATGTTGATTAATGCTGCAGTAAGATAATGTGATAGCTTCATTGTGGATTTTTATTGTTGCATTATTTGAGTGAAGCATCAAGTATTATGAATAATAACCTAATTTTAACCCATAATCGCACAACTATGAACTCAACATTTTCCAATGGAGCTTTTCTGCAGGGCTCGGTCTCAGCTGGTAATCCAGAGAAAAGCAGGAGAGGCATTGGAACAATGAGAGATGCTGCATTCACTAGGAAAATGGGCTGTCAAAACGTCAGGAAATACATTTTATCGGATGTCCTTTTATTAAAAGTATTAATCTAAAGGTTGGGAATTATTTTGTGGGATGTTTTTCCTCGTTTTTCTCCAGCTCTGAATTATTCTAGTATTACCATTCTGCTATTATATAAAATTGTGGGTGCTTATCTAAATACAATATTCGCATTCATGATATATCTTCGTAACATGTATTATCAAATCTATATACGTATTATACTTGACAACTGGGACTCTGAAGCCTTCTGTGAAGAAATTACTCCTCATCTCAGTCCTAAATGGCTTTCCCTCTATTATAGACTCCCATGGGCAGGGGGATAATTCTTCCTGAATCCAGTCCGCTGAGCGATGTCTGAACTTTAAATGTTTCATCAAGAACCCTGCTTATTTTTAAACTAGAATAAATAAAGGCTTAGTTGATCCAATCACTCCTCATCGGGAGAGTTCCTGGAGAGTGGAGGGCCCGACACGGGAGAGGGCAACGCTTTCCAATAGACAATAGGGGCAGAAGTAGGCCATTCGGCCCTTCGAGCCAGCACGGCCATTCAATGTGATCATGGCTGATCATCCCCAATCAGTACCCTGTTCCTGCCTTCTCATATCCCCTGACTCCTATATCTTTAAGAGCCCTATCTAGCTCTCTCTTGAAAACATCCAGAGAACCCGCCTCCACTGCCCTCTGAGGCAGAGAATTCCACAGACTCTCCACTTGATCCAGTCTTGGGAAATTGGGAGGGGCAAGTAGTGGTGTTTGTGGTTGTGGCTTTTAGGACCAGTGACCAGTGTTTGATTTGGTTTAAGATAGTTATGGATAGAGACCGAGAGGGCCCACGAGTTAAAATGTTCAATTGGGGCAAGGCCAACTTTGAGGGAATGAGAGAGGGACTTGCTCAAGTTGATTGGAGCAGGTTGTTTGCAGGAAAAGGAATGTCAAGAGAGTGGGATGTTTCCAAAAGTGTGCTGACATGAGTTCAGGACCTGCACGTCCCTGTTAGGGTGAAGGACAAGGCAGGCAAATGTAAGGAAGATTGGCTGACAAGGGGAATTGAGGCTTTAGTCAAGAGTAAGAAGGAGGCAAGGGACAGGTATAGGCAGCTGGGATCAAGTGTATCCGTGGAAGAGTTTTGGGAACTATGGAGCAAACTAAAAAAGGAAATCAGAAGGCCAAAAAGTGGCCAGGAGATAGCTCTGGCAGATGGCATCAAGGACAATCCCAAGAGATGTTATAAGCACATAAAGGGAAAAAGGGCAACTAGAGAGAGAGTGGAACCCCTTAGGAATCAAAACAGTCAGTTCTGCGTGGAGCCACATGAGATGGGCAAGGTCCTCAATGAGTATTTCTCCTCTGTATTTACCAAGGAGAAAGACCGGAGGACTGAGTAACTAGTGGCAGTCAATGGAAGTGTCTTGAGAGCAGTTAGTGTTATGGGCAAGGAGGTCCTGACACATATTGTATGAAGGTAGACAAATCTTCCAGGCTGGATCAGATATATCCGAGGAAATTGCGGATACCCTGGCTGAAATTTACGAGTTGTCATTAAATATAGAAGAGGTGCCGGAAAACTGGATGGTGGCAAATGTTGCGCCTCTTTTCAAGAAGGCTGCAGGGAAAACGCTGGGAACTATAGGCCAGTGAGCTTAACATCTGTAGTTGGAAAGTTACTAGAGAGTATTCTGAGGAATAGGATATACAGGCATTTTGATGCACAAGGGCTGATTAGGGATAGTCAGCATGGTTTTGTACGTAGGAGGTCATGTTTAATATATCTCCCCTGACTCTCAGTCTGAAGAAGGGGCTCGACCTGAAACGTCACCCATTCCTTTTCTCCACAGATACTGCCTGTCCCATTGATTTACTCCAGAATTTTGTGTCTATCTTTGGTTTAAACCTGCATCTGCAGTTCCTTCCTACACAAGTATTCGACAAGGTTCCACATGGTAGGCTGCTCTGGAAGGTTAGATCTAACTGAAAGGATTGAAAATTGGCTTCATGGAAGGAAGTTGATGGTTGTGGAGAAAGGTTGGTTCTTGAACTAGTGGTGTGCCTCAGGGTTCTGTGTTCTGTGCCCATTGCTGTTTATGATCTGTATTCATGAGTTGGATGAGAACTTGCATGGCAAGATTAGCAAATTTGCAGATGATACATAAGTGGGTGGTATTGCAAATAGTGAAGATGAATGTCAAAAATTGCAGCAGGATCGTGATCGGTTGGCCAGGTGCTCCGAGGAATGGTTGATGGAATTTAATACAGAGAAGTGTGATATGTTGCATTATGGAAAGTCTAACATGGGTGGACATACACAGTGAATGATAGACCTGGGGAGTGTTCCAGAGCAAAGGGATGTACGATTGCAGGGACATACTTCCTTGAAGGTGATGTCACAGGTAGATCGGGTGGTTAGAACCTCTTTTGGTACTTTGCTCTTCATCAGTCACAGTATTGAGCATAGAAGTCGGGAGGTCTTGTTGCAGTTGTATATGACGTTGGTGAGGCCATATTTAGAATATTATATTCCGTTTTGGGCACCATGTTACAGAAAAGATGGCAAGTTAAAAGAGTACAAAAAAGGTTTACGAGGATGTTGCCAGGACTGGAGGATCTGAACTATGGGGAGAGGTTGAGTAGGCTGGGTCTCTATTCCATGGAGCGCAGGAGGATGAGGTGTGATCTTCTGGAGGTGTATAAAATCACGAGAGGAATAGATTGGGTAGACAGTGTTTCTTGCCCAGAGTAGGTGAATCGAGGACCAGAGGACATAGATTTGAGGTGAAGAGGGAAAGATTTAATAGGAATCTGAGGGGTAACTTTTTCACACAAAGGATGATGGGTGTATAGAATGAACTGCCGGAGCAGGTGGATGTGGCAGGAACTATGGCAACATTTAAGAAACCGGTTTAGAGGGATATGGGCCAAACGCAGGCAGGTGGGACTAGTGTAGCTGGTCGGTGCAGGCAAGTTAGGCCGAAGGTCCTGTTTCCACACTGTATCACGCTCTGCTATGACCAGTAAAATTGCACACAATACGTCTGTGTCATCTCTCTGTTCTGTTCTTCCTACCAAAGTGGATAACCACATACGTATTTATGTTATACAGGCCCTCCGCTGATATTCCCGCATCTTTGGTAGAAGAGCCTTACTGGATTGTCCATTTTGCAGACCAACAGAGGTCACAGCCTCTGAGAGGAGTTGAACGGTGTGCCTAGGCCACCGAGGGGTCGAGATACCGGCTTGTAAAGTCGGCCTCAGAAGTCGGATACGGGAACGGCTCTGCTGGCTCTGCAGTTCCAGAGTCCCAGCTGGGGGTGGGAATTTGACCCACTGATCAGCTGCAGAAGTCCCCAAGGTGGTTAAGATTGGCCACCTCACCCGGCCTAGGCTCGATATTTTCGAGGGCATTTCCAGGCAGTATTTGACGTTCTCATAATTTTGCGCTTTCATAATTTTGTCCAGATTAAAGGAGGTGCCTGATCATCACTTGCCAGAAAATCAGTGGTGGACATGTACTGCACTGGTCATGTGATTGCCCACTGTCTACACTTATCTAAATGGCTTCCAACAATTCCCAATCTTTCAGTTTTATGCTGCCAGCAAACTGAACATTACATTCTACATACAAATCATTCTTTTGTGAACAGCTGGGCAGTGGATCCTTGCTCTGCCACCCTGAGACAGTCCCATTTATTACTACTGTTTCGTCAAACCAAATTTCAATCCATGTCTTTGTATTATCCCCAATCCTTGAGCTTCAATTTTGCCCATGAATCTCATGGAAATTTGCTGAAAATTTGAACAGACTATACCCATGAGGCTTGACGCAAAATGCTGGAGTCCAGAACAAGGGGTCACAGTTTAAGGACAAGGGGGAAATCTTTAGGACCGAGATGAGAAAAACATTATTCACACAGAGAGTGGTGAATCTCTGGAATTCTCTGCCACAGAAGGTAGTTGAGGCCAGTTCATTGGCTATATTTAAGAGGGAGTTGGATGTGGCCCTTGTGGCTCGTGGGATCAGGGGGTATGGAGAGAAGGCAGGGATGGGATACTGAGTTGGATGATCAGACATGATCATATTGAATGGCAGTGCAGGCTCGAAGGGCCGAATGGCCTACTCCTGCACCTAGTTTCTATGTTTCTATTAAGAACTAGAAATGTATCCCCACTTCTCAATGGAGGTGAATAACATTCAAATGAGGACTTTCAGATGTCCTCACCTGAAGTGGGCCAAATAATGTATATTTCATGCCATTAGTTTTGGGTTCCTGGAGGATTCTACAGAACATCATGAGTTTAGTTTAGAGATACAGTGCCGAAACAGGCCCTTCTGCTCACCGAGTCCACACCGACCAGGGATCCACGCACACTAACACGATCTACACACACTAGGGGCAATTTACACTTATACCCTGCCAATTGACCTACAGACTAGTACGTTATTGGAGTGTGGGAGGAAACCGAAGATCTCGGCGAAAACCCACGCAGGTCACAGGGAAAACGTAAAAAACGTACGCACGTACAGCACTTGTAGATGGGATCGAACCTGGGTCTCTGGCGCTGCAAGTGCTGCAAGGCAGCAATTCTACCACTACACCAGCATAAGGTTGGGTGCTTTTAAACTGATATCAAAATAATTGCCATCCCTTTCCTGCAGCAGTTGCAAGAAGACCATTCTGAATCGTGGGAAAATGTTACCTTGGGCTTGAAATCATCTTTAAACCATGCCAGTGGAGAAGGTGTGTTAAACTGTGTGCTTGAGGTGCAGTAACAATTATTGCTATAGAGCACACAGGCCATCTATAGGTGGACACACTAGCATAGCAAACATTAGAGGACAAATCCTACCCAACAGCTCAGATTCACAAACTTTCAACAGATTCATAGCGGTCCCCTTTTGTTTTTCTGCATTAAAATGTATGTATTCCTGTTAAATGTTTACCACTGAGCACATTAAAGGAAGAGCAATTTCTCCACAAATATTTATTTTTAAAACAAGTGGAACAAAGTTCCATTTTCTTTGTATAGAAAAGGTAAAAATCTTTCCATAGCCATATGTAAACTGCACTGGCTTTGTTCAAGAGTCATTTGCTTCACAATTTATTGTTGCTGCAGGACTGGACCTCTGACAGAAGGGTGAAGGAGTAACGCATGGTGGAAATATCTGTCCCTTGTTTGAATGTTAGGGACTGCAGAAGGCATACACCAAGGCTGGGGAGCAACTCACCAGAAGCATGTCCATGAACAGATACACTTATTTGCAGGAAGGAATTGCAGATGCTGGTTTACACCATAGACACAAAATGCTGGAGTAACTCAGCGGGACAGGCCGCGTCTCTGGAGAAAGGGAATGGGCGGCGTTTTGGGTGGAGACCCTCCTCAGGGCATAATCTGAATTGTCATCTTAATCACTCTTCTTCAGACAGTCTGAAGAAGGGTCTCGATTCCTTCTCTCCAGAGATGCTGCCTGTCCCCGCTGAGTTACTCCAGCATTTTGTGTCTATGGTGTAAACCAGCATCTGCAATTCCTTCCTGCAAATAAGTGTATCTGTTCATGGACATGCTTCTGGTGAGTTGCTCCCCAGCCTTGGTGTATGCCTTCTGCAGTCCCTAACATTCAGACAAGGGACAGATTTTTCCACCATGCGTTACTCCTTCACCCTACTGTCAGAGGTCCAGTCATGCAGCAACAATAAATTGTGAAGCAAATGACAATTGAACAAAGCCAGTGCAGTTTACATATGGCTATGGAAAGATTTTTACCTTTTCTATACAAAGAAAATGGAACTTTGTTCCACTTGTTTTAAAAATAAATATTTGTGGAGAAATTGCTCTTCCTTTAATGTGCTCAGTGGTAAACATTTAACAGGAATACATACATTTTAATGCAGAAAACCAAAAGGGGACCGCTATGAATCTGTTGAAAGTTTGTGAATCTGAGCTGTTGGGTAGGATTTGTCCTCTAATGTTTGCTATGCTAGTGTGTCCACCTATAGATGGCCTGTGTGCTCTATACTTGTTACTGCACCTCAAGCACACGGTTTAACACACCTTCTCCACTGGCATGGCTTAAAGATGATTTCAAGCCCAGGGTAACATTTTCCCACGATTCAGAATGGGCTTCTTACAACTGCTGCAGGCAAGGGATGGCAATTGTTATGATATCAGTTTAAAAGCACCCAACCTCATGCTGGCGTAGTGGTAGAATTGCTGCCTTGCAGCACTTATATAACCATATTACAATTACAGCACGGAAACAGGCCATCTCGATCCTTCTAGTCCGTGCTGAACACATAATCTCCCCTAGTCCCATATACCTGCACTCAGACCATAATCCTCCATTCCCTTCCCATCCATATAACTATCCAATTTATTTTTAAATGATAAAAAAACGAACCACCACCTTCACTGGAAGCTCATTCCACACAGCTACCACTCTCTGAGTAAAGAAGTTCCCCCTCATGTTACCCCTAAACTTCAGTCCCTTAATTCTCAAGTCATGTCCCCTTGTTTGAATCTTCCCTACTCTCAGTGGGAAAAGCTTTTCCACGTCAACTCTGTCTATCCCTCTCATCATTTTAAAAACCTCTATCAAGTCCCCCCTTAACCTTCTTCGCTCCAAAGAATAAAGCCCTAACTTGTTCAACCTCTCTCTGTAACTTAGTTGCTGAAACCCAGGCAACATTCTAGTAAAACTTGCAGCGCCAGAGACCCAGGTTCGATCCCATCTACAAGTGCTGTACGTGCGTACGTTTTTACGTTTTCCCCGTGACCTGCGTGGGTTTTCGCCGAGATCTTCGGTTTCCTCCCACACTCCAATAACGTACTAGTCTGTAGGTTAATTGGCAGGGTATAAGTGTAAATTGCCCCTAGTGTGTGTAGATCGTGTTAGTGTGCGTGGATCCCTGGTCGATGTGGACTCGGTGAGCAGAAGGGCCTGTTTCGGCACTGTATCTCTAAACTAAACTCATGATGTTCTGTAGAATCCTCCAGGAACCCAAAACTAATGGCATGAAATATACATTATTTGGCCCACTTCAGGTGAGGACATCTGAAAGTCCTCATTTGAATGTTATTCACCTCCATTGAGAAGTGGGGATACATTTCTAGTTCTTAATAGAAACATAGAAATTAGGTGCAGGAGTAGGCCATTCGGCCCTTCGAGTCTGCACCGCCATTCAATATGATCATGTCTGATCATCCAACACAGTATCCTGTACCTGCCTTCTCTCCATACCCTCTGATCCCTTTAGCCACAAGGGCCACATCCAACTCCCTCTTAAATATAGCCAATGAACTGGCCTCAACTATCTTCTGTGGCAGAGAGTTCCAGAGATTCACCACTCTCTGTGTGAAAAATGTTTTTCTCATCTCGGTCCTAAAAGAATTCCCCCTTATCCTTAAACTGTGACCCCTTGTTCTGGACTTCCCCAACATCGGGAACAATCTTCCTGCATCTAGCCTGTCCAACCCCTTAAGAATTTTGTACGTTTCTATAAGATCCCCCCTCAGTCTTCTAAATTCTAGCGAGTACAAGCCGAGTCTATCCAGTCTTTCTTCATATGGAAGTCCTGACATCCCAGGAATCAGTCTGGTGAACCTGCTCTGTACTCCCTCTATGGCAAGAATGTCTTTTCTCAGATTAGGAGACCAAAACTGTATGCAATACTCCAGGTGTGGTCTCACCAAGACCCTGTACAACTGCAGTAGAACTGCTCCTATACTCAAATCCTTTTGCTATGAATGCTAACATACCATTCGCTTTCTTCACTGCCTGCTGCACCTGCATGCCTACTTTCAATGAATGGTGTACCATGACACCCAGGTCTCGTTGCATCTCCCCTTTTCCTAATCGGCCACCACTCAGATAATAGCCTACTTTCCTGTTTTTGCCAACAAAGTGGATAACCTCACATTTATCCACATTATACTGCATCTGCCATGCATTTGTCCACTCACCCAGCCTATCCAAGTCACCTTGCAGCCTCCTAGCATCCTCCTCACAGCTAACGCTGCCCCCCAGCTTCGTGTCATCCGCAAATAATGATTGCATTATTTGCAGACATTTGGATGTTGATCATCATCATCATTTTGAAAACATCAACAGGCACGGTGCCTGGCGACAGTGTATGTACGACAGTGATCGCAACTTCTACTGAAGTGTGGATGGCCGATGGCCGTTTGGATGAGATTACAATTAGTTGACTTTCTCTCTGTTTTCTACATATATAAACTATAGTTAACATTGAAATTGCCCGTGACAACGCAGTGGCACAGCTGGTAGAGAACTTGCGGGAGACCCAGGTTCAATCCGGGAGTTTGTAGGTTCTTCCTGTGACTAAGACTTTCCTCTTGCATGACATGTGGTTTGCTAGGTTAATTGTATGACTTGTAGGGGGGAAACCGTTTTCAGGCACCTACCTCGACAGAGATGCGACTTTCTTCCTTGTCGCTTCTTTGACCTCCTCCTCACGGCCTACCAACTTGGATTGGTGCGGCCTTTTACCCGGAGTCGGGCCCAGAGCTTCTGCGGCAACGCATTGGGGAATTTTAACATCGCGGACCCCCTGGCGGGGATCGCCGGAGAAGCGGTCCGACTGCTGGCCTGCGGCCTGCAACATCCTGGAGCCTCGGGTCTGTGTAGCTTCTGGCGGCAGGCGTGGAGCGGACCGATCCGATCGTGATGCGGGCGATGCGGTCGCCGGAGAAGAGCCCCGACCACCGGCCTGCGGCCGACAACATCTGGAAGCCGCGGTCTCCCGTAATGAGGTGGCCGATTTGGAGGCTCCGGGCCGCGAGTGTCCTCGATCTATTCTGATATCGGCGTTCTGACCATTCCGACCAGAGGGCTTGAACATCGGGCCGCCCATAGCGGCGACTACGGAGGGTCAGGGCCCCGACCACGGGTGAACAAGGGAGGAGGAGGAGGACTGTGTGAACTGTATTACCTTCCACCACAGTGAAGAATGCTGTGGTGGATGTCTGTGTAGAATTACGTTGTGTATTGGGTCCTGTATCGCTGCATGGTCAATTACATTTCACTGCACCTTATGGTGCATGTGACAAATACATTTGAACTTGAACTAGATGAGTGGTAGTGTCACCTGGAGAGAGTGAAGAAGAATTTGGGGTGAATTAAAAAGTGGAATCAGTATCGGATTTATGTAAATACGATGTTGATAGTCAGTGTGGACAGTGGGATGAAGGACTATTTGCCATCGCCTCTCCACAATTCCATGACCACTAGCACTTGCCACTTCCCTTCTCGTGCATATATACACTGTAAATGGATCGATTGTAATAATGTGTAAGAAAGAACTGTGGATGCAGGTTTCTATTGACAAAATGCTGGAGTAACTCAGCGGGTGAGGCAGCATCTCCAGAGAGAAGTAATGGGCGATGTTTCGGGTCTGAAGAAGGGTCTCAACCTGAAACGTCGCTCATTCCTTCTCTCCAGAGATGCTGCCTCACCCGCTGATTGTGATCATGTATTGTCTTTCTGCTGACTGGTTAGCATGCAACAAAAAGCTTTTCACTGCACCTCAGTACATGTGACAATAAACTTTCAAGATGGTTGCATAATATTCCTTGCGTACCATAAATGCAATCTTTCCACCTTTGTGTATTTTAATTTATTATCAATTCTGAATCTTGCATTCATCTTCAAAGTGTACATGTTCCACTGTGAATTTGATCCTAAGGAATAGATCCATTTATTGCTTGTATGTCACTTACTCACCAGCCTGACTATGTAGGCATATGTATTTCACAATTGCCGTGGGTGGAAATACCTAAAGCTGGAAGAGTGAGATTTGTGACAACTTGTGAAGAGCTAAATAATAATATATTGGGCAATTTTTCTTTTGAAATGCATCATCTTTTTCCTTTGTAATAAATGCTTGAATGATTATGCGGTAAACTTGCCGATCGTTTCATTAAAACAGTCCCTAATAAAGGATTGAGTATCTGAGAGTGGAAAATGCTGCCATAAGGTTTGTTACTGGGACATTCTGGGCAGTGTGAATTTGAAGCAGGGCTCTGATGCACGGAATCCTGCTACAATTAGTTCTTGATAATAACTTGCTCATCGAAGTAAATCATAGAGTTATACAGCATGGAAGCAGGTCCTTCTACCCAACTTGCACATGCTGACCAGTTCAGTTTAGTTTGTTGTCACGAGTACAGAGGTACAGTGTAAAACTTTTGTTGTGGGCTGCGTCCACAATTCGCTGCATTTTCTTGGTCTTGGATGGAGCTTTCCCCAAACCAAGCTGTGATGCATCACGATAAAATGCTCTCTATGATGTATCTGCAGAAGTTGGTGAGAGTTGTAGGGGACATGCTGAACATCCTACGCCTTCTAAGGAAGTTGAGGCATGTGCTTTCTTAAAGCCCTGTCCCACGGTACGAGTTCATTCCAAGAGCTCTCCCGAGTTTGCCCTGATTCGAACTCGGAGATTTACGGCAATGGCCACTCATCGGTACTCGGGGCACTCGTGGACATCTTCACGAGTCTTCCCGAGTACCTGCCGTTAACGTTGCGAGCCGCTAAGAGACGTCCCCGAGCTCCGACGTACCCGCTACGTTCATTCTCCGTGTTTACCACGAGCTTGATTTTTTTAAAACTCGGGAGAGCTCTTGGAATGAACTCGTACTGTGGGACAGGGCTATTAGTCGTTGCTTCAGTATGGGTCGTCCAGGAGAAGTTGTTGGTGATATTGACTCCTAGGAATTTGATGTTTTCAACTATCTCACCTTCGACACCGTCAATGCAAATTGGGGTATGTGGACCGCTTCACTTCCTGTAGTCAATCGCTATCTGCTTTGTCTTGCTGACATTGAGAGAAAAGTTGTTGTCTCGACACCAGCCCCATCTACACTAGTCCCACCTGCATGTGGACGTATTGTAGAGGTCGGAGAAAAGAAAGCCAGGAGAGTGGAGGGACAGGACAAACCCAATGCAATTTACAATCCAATGCCATGAACACTTAATTATCCAACTTTAGGTAAAGTTGACAAAAGACTCCCACTTTCTATCCCATAACTCCCCCACCCTCCTCCTTCCCTGATCCCTGGCTGGCCTTGCATCTACCTCTTCCCTCCCTCTCCACCTACATTCCTAAACAATTTACACCTCGTCATTCATCCAGCTACACAAATCTCAACTCTAATCCTTTTGTTTTACACCTCATGTAGGTTTGTGGCGACTTCATGCCCTCATATTTAAGTACAGATCATTCCCGTTGCCAGGTAGCAAGCAGCATCACGTCGGGGTCACCACAGTGTAGGATTCACTAAATCTCACGACAGAATAGTAAAGTACAAGCGACACCAACCACCTTGTGGTTCGTTTAATAAAATCTCCTCCTAAAGGGCCTGTCCCACGGTGACTGCCGGCATCATTGACTGACGTATTACGTCACCGAAAAATTTGCCGCGTGATGGCGTATGACGCGCGGTGTTTTTTCAAGTGTCGCAACATTTTTTTTGTCGCCGCTGGATTTTGAATTGTTCAAAATCTTTTGGCGACACTGATATGACGCCGGCAGTCGGCAAACAAAATTTGCCAAGTGGGACAGGCCTTTTACTCCTTGAGTGCAGATACGTCTCTTAGTCGGCCTGCTCTCAGAGTTGTCTCTCGACCCTCACGTGACACTGCTCGCTACCCGGCAACGAGAACAAGCTGTACCTAAAACAACGTGGGCATGAAGTCGCCACAGTTTAAACTCTGGCCTTTGTCCAAACATCTGCCTATCACATTCCTTCCTACACATGCTTTGTCTAGCCCCTCCACTCTCCTAGCCGTCTTTCCTCTCACCCCTGCAATTAGTCTGAACAAGGGTCCTGACCCAAAACGTTACCTATCTATGTTCTCTAGGGATGCTGCCTGACCCGCTGAGTTACTCCAGCATTGTGTGTCTTTCCATAGTAGATCACAGTTGCTGAGGTAACGGTTAGTGTCGGGGAACGTTCAATAGCCTGATGTTTGCTGGGAAGAAGCTGTTCTTGAACCTGGAGATCATGGTTTTCAGTATGTACCTCCTTCCCCATGAGCTGAGCCTCTTCATATGACAATTTGTCAATTTGCGCATGGTCCACTGCGAATTTCAGACATTTGCTTTCATAGCAAATGGATTTGAGTATAGGAGCAGGGAGGTTCTACTGCAGTTGTACAGGGTCTTGGTGAGACCACACCTGGAGTATTGCGTACAGTTTTGGTCTACAAATCTGAGGAAGGATATTATTGCCACAGAGGGAGTGCAGAGAAGGTTCACCAGACTGATTCCTGGCATGTCAGGACTGTCTTATGAAGAAAGACTGGATAGACTTGGTTTATACTCTCTAGAATTTAGGAGATTGAGAGGGGATCTTATAGAAACTTACAAAATTCTTAAGGGGTTGGACAGGCTAGATGCAGGAAGATTGCTCCCGATGTTGGGGAAGTCCAGGACAAGGGGTCACAGCTTAAGGATAAGGGGGAAATCCTTTAAAACCGAGATGAGAAGAACTTTTTTCACACAGAGAGTGGTGAATCTCTGGAACTCTCTGCCGCAGAGGGTAGTCAAGGCCAGTTCATTGGCTATATTTAAGAGGGATTTAGATGTGGCCCTTGTGGCTAAGGGGATCAGAAGGTATGGAGAGAAGGCAGGTACAGGATACTGAATTGGATGATCAGCCATGATCATATTGAATGGCGGTGCAGGCTCGAAGGGCCGAATGGACTACTCCTGCACCTAATTTCTATGTTTCTATGTTTCTAAGTTTCTATTTCAATGTTCACTGATCAAAACGTCTGTTGTCTACAAAGGCACAAATCAGATCATACATCGTGTGACAGCTGCTGCCTGCAACCACTGGAGTTGTGCAGAATTCATCTCTTTATGCCTTTCTTCATGTTGAAATGTGGCAAAGCCTAATGAGAAAAGAACAGTGGAAGAACAAGAAAAGTGACCCATGATCGCTGTTGAATACCATTTATTTGTGCTATGATTATCCCAGTTGCCAGCTATTGAAAATAAACCTATCTCCCTGGGGTGGCTCTGTGAATATCTCCTGTAACCTCACTCTCCTACTTCCAATCTCCATCTTTCCTCCACATCATGCCCCATTTCAGGCACATAGATTGTTTTTTTCCTTCTTTTCAGCTGTTTGTTTTCAGAAAGTGTTTGTACAAAAAGCAATGCTATTGCCCAAAATAGTGAACCAAGCTTTGTCTGCTGGTGGTCTTATCCACAATCCTACAGGCCAGAGTCCACACTGTTCATCAAAGTAGGGCAAGGTGCCTGGACAACCACGAACTGTACAAACGATATCCTTACATTGATGTACTGGCCTTCAACCTGTAATATACACACGTTGGTTGTAAAATCACAGTGTAAGGCTGTTATGTCTAAGTTTTGTGTCGGGAGGTTGCTAACTCCATGGGTTGCAACATTATCTGAACAATCTTCAGTCTGAAGGTGGCATTGTAATAAATGACCATGTTTGTAGGAACCTCGGTCAGTTTTCTCTGACATTTCACGTAGAGCCTGGCTATCACAAAGGGAATGCCAGAATGATACCTGGAGTCCAGGGGATAAACCTTGAGGAGAATTTACATCAATCAACTTAATAATCCCTGACATTTTTGAACCTTGAAGCGTGATTTTTTTTAAAGTTAATAGTTAATAATTGTTACTGACAAGGTAGATGGAAAGAAACAATTCCTGGTGCATGGAGGGTTTAGGATGGAGAAAAATACTCCACATAGAAGTCATATTGGAAATCATGGAGAAATGCTGAAAATTAGAAATGTCGTTATCAAATGTCAGTTTATGAATTTAATGCTCGACCACTTGCGAATATTAAACGGAGATTGGGAGAATTTGAGGAATCAATAGATATGGAAACAGGGAGAAGGACGGGTACATACACCAGGACCTGGGTCAGCACTGCCTTCATCCAATGGAGGAACAGGCTTGAGGGACTAAGAGGTTCATTTTTATTCTTCCCACATCTTCATCAACCAGCCCAGATTCTAGCGTTCAACCATTCAACGTCATACCAGCTGGAATTTGTAGTGGCCAAACCCACCAATCTGAACATTTTTGGGATGTGGAAGGAGAGTTCAGCACCCTGAGGAACCTGGTGGTCACATGGAGATTGTGCAAACTGCACGCAGACAGCACCAGAGGTACTACGCACTATGTACCATTTATCCAGCTTCTGCCCACATATTATTTACTGCCAGGTCACCATTGTGAAGAGCAGGTCAGTAATACCAGCGACTGTATAAGGCTCGATTGGAGACAAAATGAGCGAGAACCAGTAGTGTTTCTGTGGTTAGACACAAGAAGCTGGAGTAACTGGAATGGTGGCCGATTAGGAAAGGGGGAGATGCAACGAGACCTGGGTGTCATGGTACACCAGTCATTAAAAGTAGGCATGCAGGTGCAGCAGGCAGTGAAGAAAGCGAATGGTATGTTAGCATTCATAGCAAAAGGATTTGAGTATAGGAGCAGGGAGGTTCTACTGCAGTTGTACAGGGTCTTGGTGAGACCACACCTGGAGCATTGCGTACAGTTTTGGTCTCCTAATCTGAGGAAAGACGTTCTTGCCATAGAGGGAGTACAGAGAAGGTTCACCAGACTGATTCCTGGGATGTCAGGACTTTCATATGAAGAAAGACTGGATAGAGGTTTGAGGTTAAAAACAGCACCCAGACACGTGCACTACTGCCATCTCCCAGTGACCAGTCGCTCAGGCTGTCCGCAGCCAGAGTTAAAAAGGCCTTTGCCAGCGTCAATCCACGCGCAAAGCTGCAGGGCCGGACAACATTCCTGCATGCGTTCTAAGAGACTGTGCCGAGCAACTGAAGGATGTCTTCACAGACATTTTTAACATCTCACTCAGCCAGGCAGTAGTGCCGAACTGTCTTAAGAGTGCCACCATCGTCCCTGTCCCGAAGAAACCAAACCCAGCCTGCCATAATGACTTTCGACCAGTGGCCCTAACACCCATTGTAATGAAGTGTTTTGAGCGACTAGTTATGCAGCATATCAAAAATAGTCTACCTGCCGACCTAGACCCACTGCAGTTCGCCTACAGAGCCAACCGATCCACAGAGGACGCAGTCTCAACAACACTGAACCTCGTATTGTCACATCTCAATCGGAAAAATACCTATGCCAGGATCCTCTTCATAGACTTCAGCTCTGCTTTCAATACAATCATTCCGCAGCAGCTGGTGGAGAAGTTGGAGCTATTGGGGGTTGATGCTGGCACATGCAACTGGGTCCTGAACTTTCTGTCGCAAAGGCAGCAGACAGTCAGGGTGGGCAGTAGGACATCAAAAACCATAGCCGTGAGCACTGGCTCACCCCAAGGCTGTGTCCTAAGCCCCCTTCTGTTTAGTCTGCTGACACACGACTGTACTGCCAGACTCAATAACAACTTCATCAACAAGTTCGCTGATGACACAACAGTAGTGGGTCTCATCAGTGACAATGATGAATCGGCGTACAGGATGGAGGTGGAGCTGCTCACAGGTTGGTGCAAATCCCACAACCTCATTCTTAACGTGGGAAAAACTAAGGAGATGGTGGTTGACTTCAGGAGGGCGGGGAAACAACACCATACACCTCTGTACATCGACGGAGCTGATGTGGAAAGGGTCAGCAGCATAAAGTTCTTAGGACTACATCTGTCTGATGACCTGACGTCCACGGCCAACACCACAGCTCTTGTCAAGAGAGCCCAGCAGCGACTTCACCCTCTCCGAAGACTATGTAAAGCAGGCCTCCCCACCACACACCTACAGACTTTTT
Organism: Leucoraja erinaceus; assembly: GCF_028641065.1. Lineage (NCBI taxonomy): Eukaryota > Metazoa > Chordata > Chondrichthyes > Rajiformes > Rajidae > Leucoraja > Leucoraja erinaceus. The sequence goes on from NC_073383.1 coordinate 2,473,958, forward strand.
ATAGGGGGACTGTCGAGAGCACACTGACATACGGCATCACTTCCTGGTTCGGGAGCTGCAAGGCGTACGAACGGCACCAACTGGACAGGATAGTGAAGACCGCAAGCAGGATTATTGGTGCTCCACTCCCCTTCCTGCTGGACATATACAAGAAGAGATGTATCAACAGAGCCATCTCCATCATCAAAGACCCTTACCACCCATCGCATGACATTTTCTCCATCCTCCCATCTGGGAAGAGGTACAGGAGCATTAGCTGCAAAACCAGCAGGATGCTCCTCAGCTTCTTCCCACAGGCTATAAGACTGTTAAATGGACTTTGCCCCCTGCCAAGTATCGCGCACAAACCCCCACACTGCAGCAGAGCCACTGTTGTGCCGCTGCCGGTCGGAACGGCTGTTGAATGTTTAGTAGAGTGTTAAATTTGTTCATGACATGTATTTTTTAATTTTAATTCCTATTTATTTTTTAATGCAAACTGAATGGACACTGGTTGAGCAACGTTTTTTTGTTTCCTCTGGGTATGCGAATACTCAGGAAATGACAATAAAGATTTACAATTTACAATTTACAATTACAATAGACTCGGTTTGTATTGCGTACAGTTTTGGTCTCCAAATCTGAGGAAGGACATTATTGCCATAGAGGGAGTGCAGAGAAGGTTCACCAGACTGATTCCTGGGATGTCAGGACTGTCTTTTGAAGAAAGACTGGATAGACTTGGTTTATACTCTCTAGAATTTAGGAGATTGAGAGGGGATCTTATAGAAACTTACAAAATTCTTAAGGGGTTGGACAGGCTAGATGCAGGAAGATTGTTTCCCGATGTTAGGGAAGTCCAGGACAAGGGGTCACTTAAGGATAAGGATAAGGGGGAAATCCTTTAAAACCGAGATGAGAAGAACTTTTTTCACACAGAGAGTGGTGAATCTCTGGAATTCTCTCCCGCAGAAGGTAGTTGAGGCCAGTTCATTGGCCATATTTAAGAGGGAGTTAGATGTGGCCCTTGTGGCTAAAGGGATCAGGGGGTATGGAGAGAAGGCAGGAACAGGATACTGAGTTGGATGATCAGCCATGATCATATTGAATGGCGGTGCAGGCTCGAAGGGCCGAATGGCCTACTCCTGCACCTATTTGCTATGTTTCTATGTTAACTCTGGAGACAAGGAATAGATGCTGTTTCGAGTCGAGACCCTTTTACAGACAGAGTCAGGGTAAAAGGAAACAAGAGATATAGACGGTGATGTAGAGAGATATATAGAACAAATGAATGATGAAAGATATGCAAAAAAAGTAACAATGATAAATGAAAAAAATCCATTGTTAGCTGTGTGCTTGGGAACAAGTTAGACAATGAGACTCAACATGACAACTTTGAAGCTGGTACTACTTGGGTGGGGAGGGATGGAGAGGGAGGGGTTGCAGGGGTTACTTGATGTTAGAGAAATCAATGTTCATACCACTGGGTTGTAAGCTGCCCAGTTGAAATATGAGATGCTGTTCACTTTGACAATGTTGTTCGGTAACATTAGCTTTTATCAAAACTCCAAAAAAAATTGTAGGCGGTGAAAATCTAAAATATACAGTGCATTCAGAAAGTATTCATACGCCTTCAATTTTTCCACATTTTGTTACGTTACAGCCTTATTTCATATGGATTAAAACATTTTTAAAATCATCAATCTACACACAATACCCCAGAATGAAGATGCGAAGACAGGTTTTTAGAAATTTTTGCAAAGTAATTAAAAATAAATAACTGAAACATCACATTTATATAAAACTTCAGATCCTTTGCTATGACACTCAAAATTTAGCTTGGGTGCATCCTGTTTCCATTGATTATCCTTGAGATGTTTCTACAACTTGATTGGAGTCCACCAGTGGTAAATTAAATTGATGGGACATGATTTGGAAAGGCACACACCTGTCTATTAAGGTCCCACAGTTGACGATGCATGTCAGAGCAAAAACCAAGCCATGAGGACAAAGGAATTGTCCGTAAACCTCCGAGACAGGATTGTATCGAGACACAGATCTGGGGAAGGGTATAAAACAATTTCTGCAGCTTTGCAGGTCCCGAAGAGCACAGTGGCCTCCGTCATTCTTAAATGGAAGAATTTTGAAACCACCAGAACTCTTCATAGAGTTGGCCGCCCGGCCAAACTGAGCAATCAGGGGATTAGAGTTCCTCTGTGGAGATGGGAGAACCTTCCGGAAGGACAACTATACCTGCAGCACTCCACTAATCAAGCCTTTACGGTAGAGTGGCCAGATGGAAGCCACTCCTCAGTAAAAGGCACATGACAGCCCGCTTGGAGTTTGCCAAAAGGCATGAGAAACAAGATTCTCTGGTCTGATGAAACCAAGATTGAACTCTTTGGCCTGAATGCCAAGCGTCACGTCTGGAGGAAACCAGGCACCGCTCATCACCTGGCCAATACCATACCTACGGTGAAGCATGGTGGTGGCAGCATCATGCTGTGGGGATGTTTTTCAGCGGCAGGAACTGGGAGACTAGTCAGGATCGAGGGAAAGATGAACGGAGCAAAGTACAGAGAGATCCTTGATGAAACCCTGCTCTAGAGCTTTCTGGACCTCAAACTGGGGCGGAGGTTCACCTTCCAACAGCAAACCGCCTTTGTGACAAGTCTGTGAATGTCCTTGAGTGGCCCAGCCAGAGCCCGGACTTGAACCCGTTCGAACATCTCTGGAGGGACCTGAAAATAGCTGTGCATCGACGCTCCCCATCCAACCTGACAGAGCTTGAGAGGATCTGCAGAGAAGAATGGGAGAAATGACCCAAATACAGGTGTGCCAAGCTTGTAGCGTCATACCCAAGAAGACTTGAGGCTGCAATCGCTGCCAAAGGTGCCTCAACAAAGTACTGAGTAAAGGGTCTGAATACTTACCGATATGTACATGTGATATTTCAGTTATTTATTTTTAATTACTTTGCAAAAATACTTGTTTTTATTTTTTTATTATGGGTATTGTGTGTAGGTTGATGATTAAAAAAAGAGAAGTTAATCAATTTTAGAATAAGGCTGTAACGTAACAAAATGTGGAAAAAGTGAAGGGGTCTGAATTCTTTCTGAATGCACCGTATATTGAAAATGGTGGAAATAATGCCCCAATATGGTCTTTAACTGTAAGAAGGAACTGCAGATGCAGGTTTACATCGGAGATAGACACAAAATGCTAGAGTAACTCAACAGGACGGGCAGCATCTCTGGAGAAAAGGAATAGGTGACGTTTCAGGTCAAGACCCTTCATCAGATTGAGAGTCTGAGAGGGGGACACCAGAGATATGGGAAGGTACAGAACAAAGCAGAGCCTGCATCAACGTCTCAGGAAATGTGGAGCCAACAATGGTCCATTGTTGGCTGAGGACATGGTGTTAACGAAGGAATACAAACGGTAAAATTAGCATGTGGACTATGGTGGGAGAAGAATGGAGAGAGAGGGAATGCAAGGGCTACTTGAAGTTAGAGAAATCAAGAGTCATGCCACTGGGTTTGTAAGCTGCCCAAACGAAATATGAGTTGGTCTCGCAGAAATCCCATCGGAAAGAGGAGGAGGAACCGGTTCAAAGTAGGCATTCCTTGAGGAGACTTTGCAGGAGAGCAGTAAAATGGAGGCAGAAGGAACTGCAGATGTTGGAATCTTTAATGCTGTAGGAACTTAGCAGGTCAGGCAGCATCTATGGAGAGAATAGATGTGTGATGTCTGGGGTCGGGACCGTTCTTCAGATATGAGATTAAGATTGTTTATCTGATACAGTGTTTTTGATCGACGGGCATGTTGGGCCGATGGGCCTGTTTCTGTGCTGTATGTAGAGTAGATAATTGTTAGCGAGGAGGGGGGTACAACGAAGCATACAGAGATAAAATGTAATCAGGAGGACATGCCGACTCGTCAGAACTAGGAAGGGGGAGGGATGGAGAGAGAGTGAAAGCAAGGGTTACTTGAAGTTAGAGAAGTCAATGTTCATACTGCTGGGGTGTAAGCTGCCCAAGCGAAATATGAGATGCTGTTCCTCCAATTTGCGCTGGGCCTCACTCTGACAATGGAGGAGGCCCAGGACAGAAAGGTCAAGTCAAGTCAAGTCAAGTCAAGTTTATTTGTCACATACACATACGAGATGTGCAGTGAAATGAAAGTGGCAATGCTCGCGGACTTTTGTGCAAAAGACAAACAACAAAACAACCAAACAAATTATAAACACAATCATAACACACATATTCTTTTACATAATAAATAATAGAGTTAGTCCCTGGTGAGATGGGCGTTTACAGTCCGAATTGCCTCTGGGAAGAAACTCCTTCTCAACCTCTCCGTTCTCACTGCATGGCAACGGAGGCGTTTGCCTGACCGTAGCAGCTGGAACAGTCCGTTGCAGGGGTGGAAGGGGTCTCCCATGATTTTATTTGCTCTGGAGTTGCACCTCCTGTTGTATAGTTCCTGCAGGGGGGCGAGTGAAGTTCCCATAGTGCATTCGGCCGAACGCACTACTCTCTGCAGAGCCTTCTTGTCCTTGGCAGAGCAATTCCCAAACCAGATGGTAATGTTCCCGGACAAGATGCTTTCCACCGCCGCTGCGTAGAAGCACTGGAGGATCCTCGGAGACACTCTGAATTTCCTCAATTGCCTGAGGTGGTAAAGGCGCTGCCTTGCCTTACTCACGAGTGCTGAGTATGGGAATGGGGGGGGTTAAAGTGTTTTGCAACCTGCTCCAACATTTTCCAGATTCATTGAGTACTCTCCAAAGATCTGCGGAGGCAGAATCCATTCCCTGCTGAGTTCCCTTCTATTCCTGTGGAGTGGTGGTCATGGGGAAATGGTGGGTAGGTCGAAGGCAGTGATATATTTCCAAACCAGGTTGGCATGTGGCTCAGATGGCAACATCCAGATGGTGGTGGTGTCCCCATGCTTTTGCTGCCCTGGTCCTTCCAGCTGGCAGAGGTTGAGAGTTGGAACATGCCGTCTGAATAGTCTTGATATAAGTGCGCGTTTTCACACCTCTGTATCTCTTGCCTGGGAGAGGGGTGAAGAGGGAGTGGCCAGGGTGCGACTTGTCCTTGATTTTGCTGCTGATGGTCCTGGCTTTCCATTTCACCCAACTTGTCATTTCACACCCATGGTTTCTGCTAACATAGAAACATAGAAACATAGAAATTAGGTGCAGGAGTAGGCCATTCGGCCCTTCGAGCCTGCACTGCAATTCAATATGATCATGGCTGATCATCCAACTCAGTACCTGCCTTCTCTCCATACCCCCTGATCCCCTTAGCCACAAGGGCCACATCTAACTCCCTCTTAAATATAGCCAATGAACTGGCCTCAACTTCCCTCTGTGGCAGAGAGTTCCAGAGATTCACCACTCTCTGTGTGAAAAAGTTCTTCTCATCTCGGTTTTAAAGGATTTCCCCCTTAACCTTAAGCTGTGACCCCTTGTCCTGGACTTCCCCAACATCGGGAACAATCTTCCTGCATCTAGCCTGTCCAACCCCTTAAGAATTTTGTAAGTTTCTATAAGATCCCCTCTCAATCTCCTAAATTCTAGAGAGTATAAACCAAGTCTATCCAGTCTTTCTTCATAAGACAGTCCTGACATCCCAGGAATCAGTCTGGTGAACCGTCTCTGCACTCCCTCTATGGCAATAATGTCCTGCCTCAGATTTGGAGACCAAAACTGTACGCAATACTCCAGGTGTGGTCTCACCAAGACCCTGTACAACTGCAGTAGAACCTCCCTGCTCCTATACTCAAATCGTTTTGCTATGAAAGCCAACATACCATTCGCTTTCTTTACTGCCTGCTGCACCTGCATGCCTACCTTCAATGACTGGTGTACCATGACACCCAGGTCTCGCTGCATCTCCCCCTTTCCCAATCGGCCACCATTTAGATAATAGTCTGCTTTCCCGTCTTTTTCCACCAAAATGGATAACATCACATTTATCCACATGTCAGTAAACAAACAGGAGCTCTTGCTAAAAGTTTGTTCCTAGGGCAAAGGCTGGTGTTGTGCCCAGTCAGCAATGTATTTATTTTTGCAACTATTCACACGCCTTCGTCCTGAATCTAATTATGTTGAAATCTTACTTTTTAGAAAACTGATTTCAGAATTCTCTGGAGTTGCAGACAGACAAAAGGTTATAACCTCTTTATATTTACAAAAATAGTATTGCTTCAAACTGGCACTGTTCTCACCCTGCAGTTGATTCTGTCTCTGCAGCTGGAGCAATGAGAGTCTGCCATTTCTGCAGTGATCATCCTGTAACTAGACCAACAGTGAGTATTAAGGGGCTGTCCCACGAGGACCTAATCCACGAGTTCTTGCTAGTTTGCCCTCGACTCGTTTTCGCAGCATGGTGGACACAAAGTCATAGGAGGTCTTCGTAACTCTCCTTCATGCTCGAGAGTGGTCTCCGCGTACTCAACGCCTCAGCTAGGTCGCGGCATTTTTTTTCAATACGTTAAAAAATGCCCGCGAGTAAAAAAAGGTCATCATGGAAAAAATCTATACTTTTTTTACTTGTAGCTTTAGTCTTAGTAAGTCGGCATGTTAGTCGTAGGTAGTCGAAGGTAGTTGTAGATAGTCTGCAACATGGTCGAAGGGAGATCGAGGGAGATCGAAGGAGGTCGTCTTCACTCTCCACTATTTGGTGTCCAATTTTCCCAAAGTTAGTCGTAGCTAGTTGTAGCTAGTTTCCAACATAGGCGAAGGAGGTCTTCAACATGTCATTTTTTTAAAAGCCTTCTAAGCTCGTCAATTAGGTTGCACAAGTGGGACAGCCCCTTTAACAAGTTGGGTGGTGTGCCCATATTAACAGGAACCAGTGGCAATGTCCATCATTTTTAAGCACAATCCAGCTGTCGAGGGGGATACTGGCAGCAGAGAGGCACAAATATTTTTCCATTTCTCATTTTTACAGGGACAGTGCTGACAGGTCACTATTTATTCCCGAAGATAGACACAAAATGCAGGAGTAACTCAGCGGGACAGGCAGCATCTCTGGAGAGAAGGAATGGGTGACGTTTCGGGACGAGACCCTTCTTCAGACTAAGAGTCAGGGGAGAGGGAGACACAGAGACATGGGAGTGTGATGTGTGAAAACAAGACATCAAAGGGGATGACGCCCAAGGAAAATGTAGAATAAATCATTGTTCGCTAGGAGAAGGTGACTAGACGGGTCTCAACCCGAAACGCCACCCATTCCTTCTCTCCAGAGATGCTGCCTGTCCCACTGAGTTACTCCAACATTTTGGCTCTATCTTCGGTTTAAACCAGCATCTGCAGTTCCTACATACATCGTTTATTCTTGTCTCTGGTTGCCCTTGTGAAGGTGTTGATGAGTTGCCAACTCAATGTGCTGCAGTAACCTAGCATTTGTGCTGGAAAGTAATTGAAGTTCAAACACATTGCTGCCTGCCTGGAAACAGACGTGTGATAGAAAGAGTGAGACTGATAGATTTTTCTGCAGGATGTCAGTGACCTCGATGGCCTTTTACAACAATTCAGTAGTTTTGTGGTCGCCAGTACCAAAAATTCACCACTATGTAATTAAACATAGAAAATAGGTGCAGGAGGAGACCATTTGACCCTTCCAGCCACCACCGCCATTCATTGTGATCATGGCTGATCATCCACAATCAGTAACTCGTGCCTGCCTCTCCCAATATCCATTGATTCCGCTAATCCCTAGAAATCTATCCAATGCTCTTTTAAATCCATCCAGTGATTTGGCCTCCACTGCCCTTTGTGGCAGGGCATTCCACAAATTCACAACTCTCTGGTGAAAAAGTTTTTTCTCATCTCAGTTTTAAATGGCCTCCCCTTTATTCTTAGACTGCGTCCCCTGGTTCTGGACTCCCCCAACATTGGAAACATTTTTGCTGCATCTAGCCTGTCCAGTCCTTTTATAATTTTATACGTTTCCCCTCGCATCCTTCTAAATTCCAGTGAATACAAGCCCAGTCTTTCCAATCTCTCCTCATATGACAGTCCCGCCACCACGGGGATTATCCTCGTGAACCTACGCTGCACTGCCTCAAACACAAGGATGTTCTTCCTCAAATTAGGAGACCAAAACTGCACACAGTACTCCAGATGTATTAAATTGTAATTGTATAAAATTCCCCTCCTGTCATGAAGGGAATTAAACTTCCCTTCGTGAATTAATCTGCCTGTCCCGCTGAGTTGCTCCAGCATTTTGTGTCTATCTTGTATTTAAGCCCGCATCTGCAGTTCTTTCCTACACAAGGCACAGTGAAATTATTTGCTTGATAAGGGGTAGGCCATTTACAATGGAGATGAAGAAAATCTTTTTCACCCAGAGAGTTGTGAATCTGTGGAATTCTCTGCCTCGGAAGGCAGTGGAGGCTGATTCTCAGGATGCTTTCAAGAGAGAATTAGGTAGATCTCTTAAAGATAGCGGAGTGAAGGGATAGACTTGGTTTATACTCTCTAGAATTTAGAAGATTGAGAGGGGATCTTATAGAAACTTACAAAATTCTTAAGGGGTTGGACAGGCTAGATGCAGGAAGATTGTTCCCGATGTTAGGGAAGTCCAGGACAAGGGGTCACAGCTTAAGGATAAAGGGGAAATCCTTTAAAACCGAGATGAGAAGAACTTTTTTCACACAGAGAGTAGTGAATCTCTGGAACTCTCTGCCACAGAGGGTAGTTGAGGCCAGTTCATTGGCTATATTTAAGAAGGAGTTAGATGTGGCCCTTGTGGCTAAGGGGATCAGGGGGTATGGAGAGAAGGCAGGTACGGGATACTGAGTTGGATGATCAGCCATGATCATATTGAATGGCGGTGCAGGCTCGAAGGGCCGAATGGCCTACTACTTCACCTAATTTCTATGTTTCTATGTTTCTATGAACTGGGCACTGATTGGGGATGATCAGCCATGATCACAGAGAATGGCGGTGCTGGCCTTCTCTGGATTCTGGATTAGCTGTTTAAAAAGTGAATACGTGATAAAATAAATCATCATAATATATTCTCAATAATTGAATGATTACGCAACTGTAGCTTGTTGTGAATGAGACTTTAAATTGAAGGGAAGATATTTGATTATCATATAAATTCTAACACACTGAGATCTTCTCCCCAATATTCTAGATTTATTTTGTATTCATTTATGTATTTTTCATTCTCTTTTAATATTTAACTCCATAAAATGGCAAACGTTTCATGTACATGGGCCAGACATCCTTAGAAGATATCACAGTTGACCATAAATTTTACTTCGGAGTCACGTGAGTGACTACGTGAAGAACCCACCCAGCGCGCAGGCGCGGCATTACGTCAGCAGCGCAACAGCGGCAGCAGCTGGAGCCAGGCTCTCCAGCGGCAGCATAAAGACCAGACTCCAGGTAAGTGTCTTTTGTGTTTACAGAGTCGCTAAACGGAGGAATAGAATGGCTTCCCGAAAGCGACCAGCAAGAAGGACTGCCTGCCCAACTCCACCCGAGGAGGGGTCAATATCTGGGCGGCAGCCACCAGCGGCGGAGGAGCTGTTTCGACGCTCCCGCACACCCGAAGCCGAGCCGCTCCCTGTGCCGCCGATTACGACGCCCCGCACAGGGAGGAAAGCAACACGCAAATCAGACCGGCCGGTGATCTCCGACTCGTCGGAGGAAAGGGAACGCTCTCCACCGGCGAAACGGGGAGACAGCCGCATCAGCTGCATGAGGCAGCTGCTTGAGCAGATGCTCGACGAGGAGATGCGGGCTAGGCATCTCCAAGGAGGACGGGCTTTGGCCTCCTCCAAACCGTCGCCACACCCTTCTGTTCCCTCTCTGTTCGAGGGCAGCAAGGGAGGCCAGGACTGGGCTGGCCTATCACAAGGGCAGGCGGACGACAGCACTAGTATGCCGGGCGTGCTGGAGGAAGAAGAGCTGCTGGGTGTTGTTAGTCGGTACGCGGTGCCCCCGACGGCCGGGATGATACTACCACCAAGGATGGCAGCCAGTATCATCAACCTCTCCAACAAGCCTTTGCAGGAGAAGGTCGTACAGGCGGCCCTTGACACCTATACAGCGCCGCAAAACTGCGAGGCGCTGCGGGTGAAGACCGTGAACGGCCAAATATGGAACCAGCTGGGGCAGCAGATCAGGACTCAGGAGGTCAAAATGCAACGAATCCTGAAGCTCCACACTGCAGCCATTACCGCCTTTGCTCGGTCCGTCGGAGACGCAGAGCTCTCTACACCCCAGCAGGATGTGCTGGCGTTAATGTGCAACACGCAGTACGAACTTAATAATCTACGGCGAGAAAACATCAGGCCTGCCCTCAACCCCAAATACGCGGGCCTCTGCAAAGCTCCGGCGCCAGAAAGGGAGGCGCTGCTATTCGGAGCAGACTTGGCTAAAAAGCTCAAGGAATTGGAAGAGGCGGCCAAACCTGTAGGCCTTATGAGGGCAGCGCCAGGACCGAGCAGGGTGAAGACACCAGTTGGCAGCACGCCTTGGCATCCACCAGTAGGTACCGAGCTGGTGAAAGCCTGGTGACCGCCTCCCACTACCCCCAGAGCTCTTTTTTAGAGCGGGGCCCAGGGCGGAGCCGTGGGAAGATACGCCGCACCACCGCAGCACCAACAAGGACACCCTCGGGCCAAACCCATCGGAAACGCTCCCAGAAATAAACATGGAGGCAGGTGGGTCTGGTTCCTGTCGACATACACAGACAAAGGGTGTTGTATTAACAGGAGGGCGTTTGAGGTTCTTCAAACATGTTTGGTGCTCCCTTACTAATAACGAGTTTATACTCAACAGTATCAGTGGATACAAAATTGAATTCAAATCAGGCATAGAACCACCAGTTCAGCATATGCCCCAAAGGGTATTCCTTCCCTCAGATTTAGAGAAGGTAGAAGGACAAGCTGAACTAGACAGGCTCGTGGTCAAAGGCATCATAGAAAGGACCAGACACGAGCCGTTGGAATTTGTATCCAATATCTTTCTCAAAACTAAAAAACATGGTGGATGTCGTATTATTATTGATTTGACATCACTTAATCAGTCTGTTGAGTATCAATATTTCAAAATGGAGACGTTTGTCACTGCCAGACTACTGATCTCCAAGGGATACTTCATGGCAAGCATAGATATCAAGGATGCTTACTATTTAGTACCCATTCATAAGGATCATTACAAATATCTGAAATTTATCTGGATGGGGCAACTATGGCAGTATAGAGCATTACCCAATGGTTTAACGACAGCTCCCAGATTATTTACCAAAATCCTTAAAGTGGCCATGAAAAAATTGAGAGAACAAAATCATTTAGTCGTGGCCTATCTGGACGATGTTCTCATATTAGGGAGAACAAGGGAACTAGCTGTCGCAGGAGTTTTAGCCACTAAACAACTCCTTGAAACATTGGGATTTATTCTACACCCAGATAAATCAATATTGGAGCCGACTACTAACATGGATTACCTAGGCTTCACTATTGACACTATCCGCATGACTGTCACTCTGCCTAGAGATAAAAAGGTTACACTTACAGAAGCCTGTAACAGTTTAATCGCGAAACCGCAACCAAGGATTCGGCATGTAGCCAGAGTCATTGGTAGTATAGTAGCAGCATTCCCAGCTGCTCAATATGGGCCCTTGCATTATCAAAATTTGCAAAGAGCAAGGACACATGCACTACGTCTAAGTAGGGGCCATTATGACCGTAAAATGGATTTACCCGCTGAAGCAAAATCAGAACTTCAGTGGTGGGTGCATAATATTTGGCACAGTTACAGTCCTATCACCGTCACCAATCCTAACATAACCATCGCTACGGATGACAGTGCTTTAGGCTGGGGAGCTACTAACTCTATAGCCAGCACAGGTGGCAGATGGACTAACATAGAGGCATCGCTACTTCAATCACTTGGCATAAACTACTTGGAGATGCTCGCCGCATTTTATGGACTAAAAGCATATGCATCCGATATGCGGCATGTGCATGTCAGGGTTATGATTGATAACACAACGGCGGTGTCTTACATCCAGCACATGGGTGGCATAAAATCAGTATCATGCGACAAATTGACTACTATAATCTGGCAATGGTGCGTCGAGAGACATATACTTGGCTATCAGCTGCCTACTTACCAGGCAAGCTAAACTCAGTGGCGGACACCAGGTCACGAAAATTCAATGACAACATCGAATGGATGTTTGACCCAAAAATATTTGCTATAATTGTCAAGCAATACGGTACGCCAGATATAGATTTGTTCGCATCTAGACTAAATCACCAACTACCCATGTATGTGGCTTGGGAACCAGACCCAGAGGCAGCAGCGGTAGATGCCTTCACGCTGGACTGGGGAAATTTCTTTTTCTATGCTTTCCCTCCCTTCTGCCTCATCAGTCGGGTACTCCAGAAAATACAAGCTGACTCAGCTTCGGGTATTCTGGTTGTACCCGACTGGCCTACCCAACCATGGTTCCCAATTTTCCACGACATGGTGGTAGAGTCACCTATGGTTTTTCACAGCCACCCACAATTATTGACTCACCCAGTATCTGGCATAAGCCATCCATGCCACCAAAAATTGAACCTCCTGGTTTCCAGATTCTGAACAGACCTTACCAGGGATTGGGGTTATCAGAACGAACAATCACCACCATGTCGGCATCCCTGCGAGTTTCTACCAAGAAACAGTACTTGACCTACATCAGGAAATGGGAACAGTACTGCCTGAATGCAGGGACATCTTACAAGACAGCTTCAATCAAGGACGTGCTGGAGTTCCTGGGCCACTTGCACCATGACCTTAAGATGAGCTACAGTGCCATCAACGCAGCTCGAAGCGCCCTGTCCGCATACCTTATGCCCTCAGGACATCATAATATTGGATCCCACCCCCTGGTTATCAAACTCCTTAAAGGGATCTATAATACCAAACCCCCTACACCTAGATACATCCATGTGTGGGATGTTAGTGTAGTTTTGCAACACCTTCGAGGTTGGCCTCCGGTGGGATCCTTGAGCCTGGAGCAGTCCACTATCAAGACCCTCATGCTCATGGCGCTCGTCTCTGCTCAGAGGGTTCAGTCGCTGCATCAATTAGGACTGGACTACATGGTGACCACCCCAGATTCCATTACATTTACCATTCCGGGGTTGGTTAAACAAAGCAGGCCAGGTATATCCAACTCTCCGTTGATCTTCCGGGCTTACCCTCCAGAACCCAGGCTATGTGTTGTGACCCACCTACATGATTACATAGACACAACCCAAACACTTAGAGGGAGTGAGAAAGCCTTATGGGTCAGCCATAGAAAGCCTTTTGGACGGGTTACCAGCCAGACAATATCTAGATGGTTGAAACAGGTCCTAAATACCGCAGGGATTAACACGAATGTTTTTAAATCCCATTCAACCAGGGCAGCGTCCACGTCAGCGGCAATACGGATGCAGGTTCCCATAGACCACATCCTTAGTACAGCGGGATGGTCAAGGGAATCGACATTCCAAAAGTTCTACCATAAACCGCTGATGGAGAAGGACGTCTTTGCGGCGAAAATTTTAGAATCCGCAAAATTATAATTTATAGCCCAGGGGAGCTATTTTTGTTATTGTCAAATAAACATTTTTGTTTTAAAAAACTAACAAATTCGTTGGTCTTTAGATACCACTTCCTCCCTCGATGATCTTTCGGCAGTGAGTGATATAACTGTTACACGGTTTGAAATCACAGACCTTTGAAGTCTTCACGTAGTCACTCACGTGACTCCGAAGTAAAATAGTGAGATTAAACGAGTACTTACCAGTACGAAGTTTGATCTGTATTTTATGAGGAGTTACGATGAGGGATTACGTGCCCTCCGCTCCCACCCTCATTGTATGGATCAAACTCGGGCTGATGTTTCGTTAATCTTTACTATCTTTACTTCAATATTGTGTCTACCTGTGATTCCACACCGCTGCTTGGAAGTATGCCGCGCCTGCGCGCTGGGTGGGTGGGTTCTTCACGTAATCCCTCATCGTAACTCCTCATAAAATACAGATCAAACTTCGTACTGGTAAGTACTCGTTTAATCTCACTATTCACTTTCAATTAGGGAGGTCTTGCTCATTTGTAGCCACACTTGGCCATTGCATTGGCAGTTCATGTGTTGCAATCCACTCTAAGGATTCAAGCTGGACAATTCAAAGTTCGTACTGTTGGATTCTAAGCTACCAAAGCTGAAAACGAGGTGCTCATAGAGACATTGATAGAATCACGCAGCACAGAAACAGGCCCATTGTCCTATTTAAGGCTATCCCATTTGCCACATCTATATAAATAAAAGTCTAATCTTGACCACTTCCTGTTTGCACTGTATATTGATTTTAGAAAAAAAGCTACCACTTACGACAATGATTTTTGGCCATCTTACTCAGAGCTCCCCTCCAGCTGTCAGGGCAAGAGGATTTTTCCCATCGATGAAAAATAAAAGACTTATTAATGTTTAAAAAATGTTGAGATTCTCTCTCCTGTCAATCACGCCATGAAGGCCATGCCCTTTCTGGTGGGAAGGGGGAGGGACTATAAAACCTGGAAGTGTGGACGTGCCTCAGGTGCTTCAAGATGGGGGAAGGAGAGGTCATGACCCTCAGTCTGAGCTGTGAATCAACTGAACACTGAACACATGTCTACTAAACTGTGAGTGTGGTTTTACTGACCTGTGAGTGCCCTTAATGTGGTTTGAAAATGAAGTTTGTAAATGAAAATGTGGTTGGTTTGAAAATGTGGTTGGTTTGAAAATGTGGTTGGTTTGAATTGAAAATAAACTGTGGTTGTTTTGAATTGCAAAGGAACTGTGCTAGGTTTGCATTTCTATATAATTAAAACTCTAATCTTGACTACTTCCTGTTTGTGCTGTATATTGATTTTAGAAAAAACGCGACCACTTATGGCTGTGATTTTTGGCCACCTTACTCAGATTCCCCCTCCAGCTGTCAGGGCCAGAGGATTTTTCCAATCGATGAAAAATAAAGGACTTATTAATGTTTTAAAAATGTTGAGATTCTCTGCCCTGTCAATCACGACATGAAGACCACGCCCATTCCGGTGGGAGGGGGAGGAGCTATACACCTGGAAGTGTGGGCGTGGCTCGGTCTCTGCGAGATGAGGGAAGGAGAGGGTCACGACTTAGTCTGAGCTGGAAATCTACAGAACACTGACAATACTGACCTGTGGGTGCCCTTTATATGTTTTTAAACTGCCTTTTGTGTGGCTTTTGAAATGTGTGCCTATTGCAACTGTGTGCCTTTTTGCAACTATAAAAAAAGATGAAAATGTCTAATGTTTATTGTCCATCCTCTCCCCATTCCCTCTCACCTGTTTTCGGCAGAATTTCTGGCAGTTTCTGAGCTGCCAGCCTGCCAGGCCTGAGTTACCGAGCTGCTAGGCCAGCGTGACTGAGCTGCCAGCCCAAGAATCCATTTGGCCCACAATGTCCATACTAGCCCTCAGGAAACCAGTCCCTGCGGGGACACAGTGGCCAGCACAGTGGCCAGCAATCTTGGAATTGGTGGAGAGCTGGAATATTGCGTAGCAGATCCATGGGCCATTTAGTTAGTTATCTACATAATTAAAAGTCTAATCTTGACCACTTCCTGTTTGCTCTGTATATTGATTTTAGAAAATAAAGCTACTATTTACGGCTGTGATTTTTGGTCATCTTACTCAGAGTCCCCCTCCGCTGATCAGGGCTAGAGGATTTTTTACATAGATGAAAAATAAAAAACATATCATTGTTTAAAAAATGTTGTGATTCTCTCTCTTGTCAATCACGCCATGAAGGCCACGGCGGAAGTGTGGACGTGGCTCAGTCTCTGCAAGATGGGGGAGGGAGAGGTCATGACTGTCTGAGCTGTGAATCAACTGAACCCACTGAATGTCTACTGAACTGTGAATGTGGTTTTTATGTGGTTTTATGGTGGTTTTACCTTGCCTCAAATGATATGAAACTGCATTTGAATTTGGTGGCCTTGCACCCTGCTTGAAATGGTATGAAACTGCACTTGAATTTTGTGGCCTTGCACCCTCGTTGTAGTGGTAGGAAACTGCACTTGAATTTGGTGAAAAGGAATAGCCATGAGTCAACTGCCAGCCCACGAGCCGTGAGTGAGTGAGCTGCCAGCACACCAGACTTGATTGACTGAGCTGCCACCCCAAGAATCCATTCGGCCCACAATGTCCATACTAGCCCTCTGGAAACCAGTCCCTTCAGCCCACAACACCCATACTAGCGCTCCAGAAAGCCCCGGCCCCCCCACTGACCACCAATATTGGAATTGGTAGCCCTCCAGTGTGAACATGGGACCCAACAGGTCCCACTTAGTCTAGTATTCCTCTAAATATTTCCCATCCATGCGCCTGTCCAAGTGTATTTTAAATACTGTTATAGTACATGCCTCAACTCTTAGACAATTTTGCCACATTCAAGTTGATCCCACCACCAGGCACATCTTCCTGTCACATCTTCCTGTCACCTTCGAATTCACAAGTTCAGAATTCCAGTCTGAAGAAGGGTCTCGACCCAAAAGGCTTATTGGAAATCTGAGGGGCAACTTAAAAAAAACCCAATGCACACGAAGAGAGGTAGGTGTATGGAATGAGCTGCCGGAGTTGAGGCAGGTGTGATCACAAGTTTCAAAAAACATTTAGACAGGCGAATAGCCTACTCCTGCATCTATTGTCTATTGTTTATTGACAGGTTTTGACAGGTTTAGCGAGCTCTTTGACTCAAAATATCCCCAAATCCACAAATGAATAAAAATGAAGGAAACTGACAGGATTTATATTATTTCAGCACAAGCAAAGGCTACGAAATAGTGTGAGATGTACAATAGCACTTGCAGTGCAGCAACTGTGAAGATCTCATTTATGCAATCCAAATCAAGCATGAACAGCATCACATCTTTGCAATTTACATCATAATCCACTAATTTCTAATTCCACTTTTGAACTCTAGCTCATTTCCAAATTGAACAGTTTGAGTTTTGTCACAATGCCTTCAATTATCTAGGAAATGTACTGTATAATTAATTCCCTGCTACACTTCTTTAGCTCCCTTTAGTTTAAAACTAGACTAAGTGGGACCCGTTGGGTCCCATGTTACACGGGAGGGCTGGCCCCCAAACGCAAAGTTCCACCTCAACACCTGAAGGAACTGGTTTCCGGAGGGCTAGTATGGACATTGTGGGCCGAATGGATTCTTGGGCTGGCAGCTCAGTCACTCAAGCCTGGTATACTGGTAGCTCACTCACTCACAGCTGGTGGGCTGGCAATTGACTCACAGCCATTCCTTGAAATTCCATTTCAAGCAAGGTGCAAGGCCACCAAATTCAAGTGCAGTTTCCTACAACTTCAAACGGGGTGCAAGGCCACCAAATTCACATGCAGTTTCATACCACTTCAAGCAGGGTGCAAGGCCACCAAATTCAAGTGCGGTTTCATACCATGTGTAGCCACCAAAGACAGAGAGTCGTGACCTCTCCCTCCCCCATCTTGCAGAGACTGAGCCATGCCCACACCTCCGGGTTTTATAGTCCCTTCCACCTCCCACCAGAAGGGGCGTGGCCTTCATGGCGTGATTGACAGGAGCGAGAATCTCAACATTTTTAAAACATTAATAAGTCCTTTATTTTTCATCAATGGGAAAAATCGTCGGCACCTGATGGGGGTAAGATGGCCAGAAATCACAGCCGCACGTGGTAGCATTTTTTCTAAAATCAATATACAGCGCAAACAGGAAGGGGTCAAGATTATACTTTTAATTATATAGATTTTCAAACCAACCACATTTTCAAACCAACCACATTTTCAAACCACATTAAGGGCACTTACAGGTCAGTAAAACCATACTCACAGTTTAGTAGACATGTGTTCAGTGTTATTCACAGCTCAGACGGAAACAGGCCCTTCGGCCTGCCAAATCCGCACTGACCAGCGATCCCCGCACATTAACACTATCATACACAGTCTAGGGACAATTTATATTTATACCAAGCCATTTAATCTACAAACCTGTACGCCTTTGGAGTGTGGGAGGAAACCGAAGTCCGGAAGTGGCGGCGCTGTTGAACGGCTGCGGCTCGCCTGCAGTCCGTCTGTTTTTACTTTTTTGTTGTTATTTTTTTGTCTTGTTTAGTAAAATGTTTAGCTATTAGGTTGTGTTATGTGTGGGGAGGGGGCTGAAATGTGGTTTTCTGTCTCTCCCTTTGGGGGAATGCGACTCTTTCTGTCGTATCCCCCCTTCTCTGCCTCCGTCTGCACTGAGGCCTAATGGCGGAGCAGGCGGCCTCCAACCTGCGACCGACCTCGAGGCTTCGGAGGCAGAGCCAGCCAGGACTCACCAACGCGAGGCTGGCCAGCTTCGAGCTGTGGCGGCGTTCGGGCACTCCAGTGGCAGCGGCACGACTCGGGGCTGAGACGGCGCTCTGGTGATGGCAACCCAGCGCGGGGCTGAGACGATTCTCCGGTGGCAGCGGCACGGCTTGGGGCTAGGACGGTGCTCCGGTGAGGGCGGCCCGGCGCGGGGCGGAGACGGTGCTCCGGTAGCTGAGGCAGCATTCTGGCAGTGGCGACCTGAATCCGTGGCTCGGCCGCGGACCAGTGGACGACATCGTCGGGAGCTCGCGGGTCTCAGGCTGGTGCCTGTTTTCCGGTGCTCCCGTGGCAACAGCTGCGTCCGCTGGACTGGAGGGCGGCAGCTTCGACCACTCCCGGGCTGCGGAGCTTGAACCGGCCCATTCGCGGAGCTCGGTTGAGCCGCGGGACTGACTTACCATCGCCCGTTGGGGTAACAACATATCGCCTCAGCGCAGAGGGAGAATGAGGAGGGAAGAGACAGTAACCCTAAGATTTTTGCCTCTATCACAGTGAGGAGGTGCCTGGTGAACTCACTGTGGTGGATGTTAATTTGTGTTTATTGTGTGTTCTGTTGTTTATGATTATATGTATGGCTGCAGGCAACGACATTTTGTTCAGACCGAAAGGTCTGAATGACAAATAAAGGGTCTAAGTCTAAGTTGAGAAATCCAATGCGGTCACGGGGAGAATGTACAAACTATGTACAGACAGCGCCCGTAGTCGGGATTGTACCAGGGGTCCCTGATGCTGTAAGCGCTGTAGGGCAGCGACTCTACTGCTGTGCCACCGTGCCCGCCCTTTGTGACATATGTGTGACCTACTCTCCATTCCATTACCTGTCCCTGATTCAACGTGCATTTGCTTGTATTGAAAGCTTTATCCTTACCTGTGCTTTCTATTGCATCTTTCAAGAAGGCTGACCGAACATGGCCGTGCAGTGCTGACAATTACAGCTTCAATTTTAAAGTACTCTTCAATCATCCCTTGGAGTAAGGATTCCATTATCTTTCCCACCAGTGACATAAAGCTATTTAGCCGCTTGCCAGCAGATTCATTCAATCACCTTTAAATGAAATGTCAGATTACATAGCCATGAATGCTTCTACATTATTCCCTTCTGTAGTAATTTTTGCACTGTCTTTGTTATCTCTTGCTTAATGGTTTCTTGTAGGTCTGGACACAATCCATCTGGCCAAGAGGTTCTATCATCTATTTGATATTCCCTTCAGTTCTCGACAGGAGGTGAGGCTTCAAAGTCGACATCTGAGTGCTTTGTGGTAGATGGGACTGGTTACTGCATCAGCACTGGCTCTCGTCGGCACCTACTCTCTCGGCCTGAGCTCATACACAAGCGATTGGTCATTCTCTCCTCCTGCAGCCTTGCTCTAAGTATTCAGGGTGCCAATTCCTGAGAACTGCAGGCCAGTGTGAGATCAAGTAACGTATGGCTTCTGGAAGTCCGGCCTCTCCTTCCTGCACTGCGAAAGACATCTCCAAAGGAGATTCGAAAGGAGACAGTCAGCGTCTCCTTGGACATTGCATTTCAATGGAATCTGTTGTGCTGCAGCAAGTAAGAATATCATTGTTCTATCTGGGACACATGACAATAAAACACTCTTGACTCCCTTTTTCTAGTCTCTTTATCTTATTTCCAAATAAGTTCTGAACTACATAGACTATTATTGTTATTATTGCTCTATTATAGTATTTTTTATGTGTACGTATGTGTGTGTAGAGATATAATATATATAGTAGGTATGTTACAAAACCTACCTGAATCGTCATTGGGAATCTGCCCAAAGCCATGTCCGCGATTTTGGCGCTGTTTGGAGGGGGCGGGTTTAAAACGTGATTTTTACTAGGCTGTTCTAATCGCAGATGTTCAGCCTAGTAAATCATTAACGAAAAATCGCTGCAAGACCCGGTCGCAAAAGGTATTATTAGTTTTATAGGCCTCGATAATATAGTTATAATAGTTTTAAAATTGCTCTCTCATTCCGCAACCTCTCGCAGCCCCAGGGTTTTATAAAGCAAACAATTAAAGGTATGTACCTTACTTTTACATTAAATGAGGCATGTATATAACCCTGTATATAAAGTTATCTATAGCGAGTAGTTCATTTTGGGCTTTTTATATCCCGCAGTATTTTTCTCGGCATTTGAGGGCACTAATCCAGGGCGATGTGAACGTTCTAAACCAGCGCGTTCACATGAACCCACTAGAAAGCCGATTTAAATGGGCATTTATTTACAGCAATTGAACACTAAATTCCTTCCATTTGGCCTATAAATTAATGTAAATTAGATATAAAAATCATGTTATATTGTGAATTATTTGTGAATAATCTTTGGACACTTAGGCTATTTAAAAATGTTAATCTTTCCTTAAGAAATGGGCTTTTGACTATCCAAGATCACAGCTTTTTTGTAATGTCCATTGAAAATCAATAGGGAACAAGATGCTAATTTCCGAGTATGAAAATGGCCATAACTTTTTTAATACTTGAGATATGAAAGTGAATTTGGTGTCAAATTAAACTTATTGTTATGCTTTATCTGATGGGATAAATTACAGACTTGATTTTTTAAATCTCAAAATTTTGTAACATTGCTATATATAGTTCATAGGCCCCCCTTGGTCATGACTGACCATGGGTGATGCATCCTAGTTGTTGGCTGCTTGCTCCAAACCTCGGCTGGAGCAGCGTCGCTTGTGGCTGAAGAGACCAATGCTGGAGTGACAGTCTCTGTGGCAAAGGTCACATTTGTGTGTGGTCTCTGGTTTGTTGAAGTTGCTGCGCTCCTTTCTGCGTGCCCGCTTGTCTGCCGCTGCGTTCAACAGTTTCTCTTCCCCCGTTTTGAGATGTTGGTTCAGGGTACCTCTCCACCTCGTGCGGTCAGCTGCAAGGCTCTCCCTGGACTCCACATCGATGTCCAGCGCCTTCATATCTCTCTTGCAGACATCCTTGTAATGTAGCTGGGGGCGGCCGATGGTTCTCCTCCCAAATGTCAGCTCTCCATAGAGGATGTCTTTTGGAATACGGCCATTGTCTATGCGGTGGACATGACCCAGCCACCGCAGTCTGCGCTGCCTGAGTAGAGTGTACATACTGGGAAGGCCAGTGTGAGACAAGATCTCGGCGTTGGACACTCTGTCTTGCCAGGATATGCCCAGGATACGGCGGATGCTTCTCGGGTGGAAGGTGTTGAGTCTTCTCTCCTGCTTAGCATATGTATTCCATGTCTCACTGCCCTACAGCAGCATGCTGTTGACACAGGCATTGTAGACTTTGTCTTCACTGTCAGCTTTGGGTTGGTCCACACTCGAGTTGTGAGTGGAGCGAGAGTTGTAACTGCCTTCCCGATCCTCTTGTCAATCTCTGTCCAAGGGGAGGTTGTTGGTGATGGTGGAGCCGAGGTACGT
Source organism: Leucoraja erinaceus (assembly GCF_028641065.1). Classification (NCBI taxonomy): domain Eukaryota; kingdom Metazoa; phylum Chordata; class Chondrichthyes; order Rajiformes; family Rajidae; genus Leucoraja; species Leucoraja erinaceus. Next base: position 2,495,770 of record NC_073383.1, read on the forward strand.
GAACTGATGGACAGCATCAAGTTTGTAGTCGTCAATGGTGATGACAGGCGGCGCCTCTGTATCCTGCCCTAAGACGTTTGTCTTCTTTGGGCTAATGGTCAGCCCGAAGTCCTTGCATGCCCGATAGAAGCGGTCCATCAGTGACTAGTTCCTGCTGGGTGTGGGACACAACCACAGCATCGTCGGCAAACAACACGTCTCCGATGAGAACTTCATGTACTTTTGTCTTCACTCTGAGGAGGGTGAGGTTGAAGAGCCTGCCGTCTGATCTAGTACGCAGGTAGATCCCCTCTGTTGCTGTGCCGAAGGCATGGTTCAGGAGCAGGGCGAAGAAAATCCCAAAGAGTGTGGGAGGGAGGACGCACCCTTGTTTGACACCACTGCAGATGTCGAAGGGCTCTTATTCAGAGTACTATGTTCACATATTCTGTTGTGCTGCAGCAAGTAAGAATGTCATTGTTCTATCTAGGATATATGACAATAAGACATTCTTGACTCTTGACTCCAGTTGGTGCAGTTTATAGAGGGATCAAAATTAAGATCATTCTCTACTGCAAGCCCGTGTTTTTTTATTTTCCATTTTTAATGGTTATTTAATGAATATTTTACAGCACCTTGAAGATTTGACTGATTAGTTTAGTTTTAGTTTAGAGATACAGCATGGGAACAGGCCCTTCGGCCCACCGAGTCCACGCCAGCCATTATCACCCGCTCGCACTAGTTCTATGTTTTCCCACCTTCCCACCCACTCCCGACACACCAGGGGCAATTTACAGAGGAATATTAAACCACATGCCTTTGGGAGGTGGGGGGAAACTGGAACCCCCATAGGAAACCCACGTGGTCACAGGGAGAACGTGCACACTCCACACAGACAGTACTCGAGGTCTTAATCCAACACGAGCCTCTGGTGTTATGAAGCTGCAACTCTACCAGTTACACTGCTGTGTTGCCCCCGTGTTAAACATAGAGATAGAGGGATAGGATGAGGGTATTTAACCCTTTGAGCAAAACCTCTATTGCAGATCTTAGTGCCACATAATCGCTGAACAGTAACACACAAATTTACATGAAATGAACATAAAATTATGCAGGAATTCTTAATGGACTTTTGAAACAATGGTTAATGTTTTGGGTACAATTTTCATTGGAGCTTGGACCAGACCAAAGCTTCCTTTGTTATTTTATTGAAAAAGGGTTGATATGATGGGGGAATTCCTCGGCTCAATCTGTGAGGAATCTTGTGAGAAGTACAAAGACATCGACTTTACATACTGAAAGTGATATGCTGTGATTTAGAAAATAACTTTAATCAATCTGAAATTATTGGTGTGGAATGTCATAAGGAATAGGAGTAGAATTAGGCCATTCAGCCCATTAAGTCTACTCCACCATTTAATCATGGCTGATCTATCTTTTCCTCCTAACCCCATTCTCCTGCCTTCTCCCCATAACCCCTGACACCCGCATTAATCAAGAATCTATCTATCTCTGTCTAAAAATTAAACATTGAAGTGGCCTCCACAGCCTTCTGTGGCAAAGAATTCCACAGATTCACCACCCTCTGACTAAAGAATGAGTAATGAGTAAATAAAGAACTGCTCCAAACCAACACCAGCATTAGTTTTATCTGTTAGACATCGGTAGCACTAATAATTCTTGTCCTTTTGTAGACTTGTTGCGTGCAAAGGAGTTAAAGTATAAGCCTGGATAAACAGCAGTCTCAATGCCCATCTCTACAATAGACAGGGGAAAGAATGCCTGTACACCAATGCACTGCCCACTGTCATGTTTAGCACAGCACGGGGTGGTGCAGCGGTAGAGTTGCTGCCTTACAGCGCCAGAGACCCAGGTTCAATCCTGCCTTTAGGTGCTGTCTGTACAGAGTTCGTACGTTCTCCCCGTGACCTGTGTAGGTTTTCTCTGGGATCTCCAGTTTCCTCCCACACTCCAAAGACGTACAGGTTTGTACGTTGATAAGTGAGTTCGGTATTTTCGATAAACGCAAGGAATCATGGGATTTGTCAAAGGTCATTCGGGATTAAAAAAAGCGTACGCAGCCCTGTATAAACTGTGTATAAATTGTTAACTATTCTACCAAGGAATTAATCTAGAATTCTGTCAACTCAACAGCTTCCTTTCTTGTTCTGCTGTTCACGCACTACTTACACAGTCCCAGTTCTAGTTCACTTCATTCATCTGCAATTATGAGATAGTCAAAAAGTTAAAGAAATTATTATTTTCACATTAATTCTTAATGTGTTTTCTACTGGAATAAGAAAATAATACTTGTGTTTGAAACATTTTCTTATCATTATTCATAATTTATGTAAAAATAGTTAATCTGAGGCAGGCAGCGACTGTATCAGTGTGATGTGGGCTGATGCTTTCACCAGCGGGTGTGAATGTACCGTTAAGGCAAAGATTCATCTCTGAGGAAAACTGAGTACAGGGTTGGCCCTGTGAAGGAGCCGCCAATCCCATTGTCACAATCTGCCCTCTCCTCATTCTCATCCACTTCACCTCCCGGTACTTTTCCACTGGTCCCTCCTTCTCCTCACCTGCCTGCCTGCCACTCCCCTCTCATCAGCCCAACTCTCCTCACCTGTTGCACTCAGTTGCCTCTGATCACCTATTAACCCGGTATATAGACTCTCCTCACCGTTCACACAGTGCCAGATTGTCGCAGCATTCATGCAAGACTCTCCAGCGTTTTCCCGACTACATACACGGATTCGAACCTGCCCGCCCCTGACCATTCCGTCCTGTCGTCTTCCCGGATATCACCTCAGCCTTCTGTCCCCGACCACGGCCTTCGTCCCGTACCTCCTGGTTTCTGCCTGCCTCTCTCCTGGGCTGTTTGGTGTATCCCCGCAATGGCTCCTCGACTTCCTGCCTGGCTTCGACTCTCCTTTCGTCTGTCCCTCGCTGGTTTGTTTGCACCGTGTGTTGGATCTCCTGGTTACCGGACCTTCCGCTACCCCGACTATGTCTCCTGCCTGCCCCTCTTCGGAACCCTCGCTCAACCCTGAGCCTCTGTGTGAGTACGGTGTACCCATTCCTGTGTTACTACTCTGTGCTGCTATTGGGTCCAAGCTATACCCGTTACACCCATATAAGACATTTAACTGTGAAATGCCTGCCCTTTAGTATTGGATAGATTGAATGGAGGGTCTGTGCTGTTCCAAGTTTGCGGTGGTTGCAGTGGGTTTCCCCCAGCCATTTCGCCCAGTGCACGTTGACCAGCACAGTTCGCCAGCCCTTGTTAGCAAAGGCTCTTTGTGCAGGTTTTCCCGAAAGCCCAAGGTGGAGATTCTGCGTTAGGATTGGGCAAGCAGCGAGCTAGCGAGAGGGCTGTCAGATCAGATCAGCCCACTTGCCGAGTGGCCGATGGGCGTATTTTAATGGGTCGTTATTAAACTGTTCCGTCTGTGCGGCATCGCCAGCTCTCTCTCTCTCCCAGATCCCCCACCCCAACTGTTGACAATGTCTGACTGAGAAAATGCTCCCACTCATATTACGGGTTTGCCCACTTGCTGGGCGGGCAGCGTTTCCTACAAAGAGAGTGAGAATAGGCATCCGTTCTCACTCCCAAATGGTCTCATTAAGATGTTCTGTCACACAGTTTACTCATGTTAAATTTCATCTGCCATGTTTCCTCTGAACCCTTTCATTTAATTCTCCCCCCCCCCCTCCAAAACAAAAACAATAAAAAATGCGTGTTATTCATCATCATGATCCCGCTCACTTGCCGAAGCATAAAGCAATAAAACCAACAAAATCATCATTGTTTTGTACAAATGAACCATAAATAGGCCTCGTTAATAGTTTTGAAAGCAGTATTTTCTTACCTCGAAGAGGAAAACTAGAAAATATGGATGAAACGCAGGTCTATATACATGCAGCAACTCAGCTGACGAGAATGTTTATCGCAAATGACCTATGACCTGGGCATGCGCAGTTGAAATACTGAACTCGTTTATTGGCTTGGTATAATTGTAAATCATCCCTAGTGTGTGTGGGATAGTATTACTGAGAGAGGATCACAGGGCAGTGCGAACTCGGTGGGCCGAAGGGCCTGTTTCCCCGCTGTATCTCTAAACTAAACTATGGTTGTTTCCATTTGAACACCTAATAGCGAATTACAGGGACACATGCCATGAATAGTGAATAAAATGCACATATGCTGGCCATGTGACTTAGAGTTATAGAGTCATAGGGTGACACAGGCCCTTCGGGAACAGGCCCTTCGGGAACAGGCCCTTCGGCCCAACTTGCCCACACTGCACCAACTTAAGGGGACAACTGATCAAAAGGGTGTCCAGCATTTGGAGTTTGATGTGTTTTCCTCTTCTCACTAGAAAGTTTCTGGGCAGCATTTTTTTATTTAGAAACATAGAAACATAGAAATTAGGTGCAGGAGTAGGCCATTCGGCCCTTCGAGCCTGCACCGCCATTCAATATGATCATGGCTGATCATCCAACTCAGTATCCCGTACCTGCCTTCTCTCCATACCCTCTGTGGCAGAGAGTTCCAGAGATTCACCACTCTCTGTGTGAAAAAAGTTCTTCTCATCTCCGTTTTAAAGGATTTCCCCCTTATCCTTAAGCTGTGACCCCTTGTCCTGGACTTTCCCAACATCGGGAGCAATCTTCCTGCATCTAGCCTGTCCAACCCCTTAAGAATTTTGTAAGTTTCTGTAAGATCCCCTCTCAATCTCGTAAATTCTAGAGATTATAAACCAAGTCTATCCAGTCTTTCTTCATAGAACAGTCCTGACATCCCAGGAATCAGTCTGGTGACCCTTCTCTGCACTCCCTCTATGGCAATAATGTCCTTCCTCAGATTTGGAGACCAAAACTGTACGCAATATTCCAGGTGTGGTCTCACCAAGACCCTGTACAACTGCAGTAGAACCTCCCTGCTCCTATGCTCAAATCCTTTTGCTATGATTTGGTGAAACCCTGCATCTAATTGGATGTTTTTAAACACTGGCTTCATCGGGTGCAAACATACACAATCATTAAAGGGTTTTTTGCGGGAAATGCTAACAGTTAGCTCACATCCGGAGGCGAGCTAATATCAGCGGTGCTCTTTCAATCAGCTGGATCAGGGTCTTGTGTGATTTTTCAGGTTTCACAATCCTAACTCATCCTTTCAATGGACTTTCAGTTCTGCATTATTGTAGAGTTGTAGCCATAGAGTGATACAGTGTGGAAACAGGCCCTTCGGCCCAACTTGCCCACACCGGCCAACATATCCCAGCTACACTAGTCCCACCTGCCCGCGTTTGGTCCATATCCCTCCAAACCTGTCCTATCCATGCACCTGTCCAACTGTCTAATGTTGTGATAGTCCCAGCCTCAACTACCTCCTCTAGCAGCTTGTTCCATACACCCGCCACCCATGGTGTGAAAAAGTCACCCCTCAGATTCCAGTTAAATTGATTGTAGAAAATATTTGTTTCCTTCCCATGACTGTTCTACGTCCAAGGAATATACTTTTGGAGCTAAAGTCATGCAGCAATGTTGGCCTCAAGCACTTCCTATCGTAGCCCCAGAAAAATAGTACATTCATCTCCCCACTACCTTCAGGTAGAAGGTACAGGAGCCTGAAGACTGCAACAACCAGGTTCAGAAATAGCTACTTCCCCACAGCCATCAGGCTATTAAACTCAGCTCGGACAAAACTCTGAACATTAATCGCCCATAATCTGTTTATTTGCACTTTATCAGTTTATTTATTCATGTGTGTATATATTTATATAATGGTGTATGGACACACTGATCTGTTCTGTATTTATGCCTACTATGTTCTGGTGTGCTAAAACGAAGCATGAATTTCATTGTCCTATCAGGGACACATGACAATAAACTTTCTTAATGTGTAAGCAACACAATTTGTATCAGATATTGACCTTCAAATGGTTTAAGCGTTGAGGAATAAGTAACATCCCAGGTTTACTGTTCATACGCAGCTGCATGAGCATGTGAGCTGCATGAGCATGATGAATACGTAGAATATTTAAGCTGACAATGGAAAGCGATGCCTTGATATTTCTAGCTGCGATACTTTACTGCTTGTACATTGCAAGCAAAGTTATCAGGTTATTTCTGGTAATGTGGCACAACCACGATGATGAGCTCAGTGGAACAAAACATCACAAGAAGCAACATTATACCATCCTCTGACATTATAACATGCTCACACTTTCACTTTCATTCACTCTTGATTTTCCAGTTACAAACCCCCCAAAAAACATTTAGTCCTCATAATATAGGGTTATGATATACATCCAGTTTGGGCGATTTATTCGAACTGGAATAGGCTTAAGCCCATTACAATCTGATATTATTTAAGATAAAAAGGGCAATTAATCTAATTGATTATAAAACAATACCTAATGGAAGACATAATCCATTACTTGAAGAAGTGTCTCAACCCGAAATGTCACCCACCCTTATCTCCAGAGATGCTTTCTGACCCACTGAGTTACTCTAGCTTTTTGTGTCTATCTTCGGTTTAAACCAGCATCTGCAGTTCTTTCCTACACATTCGGAGCTGTCAGGTTTACTCTGAGAATGTGGATGTCGGTCTGCATCATAGATTTCTTGTAGGTCACATGAATTACACCTCATCCTCCAACCCTATCAAATGTAGCTATCCATCTTGTCTGCCTGAAACTATGGGCAGGCCTATTGCTTGGCGATCATTTGGCTGAACACCTCCGCACACTCCGTCTTAGAAACATAGAAACATAGACAATAGGTGCAGGAGGAGGCCGTTCGGCCCTTCGAGCCAGCACCGCCATTCATTGTGATCATGGCTGATCGTCCCTAATCAATAACCCTTGCCTGCCTTCTCCACATAGCCCTTGATTCCACTAGCCCCTAGAGCTCTATCTAACTCTCTCTTAAATCCATCCAGTGACTTGGCCTCCACTGCCCTCTGTGGCAGGGAATTCCACAAATTCACAACTCTCTGGGTGAAAACGTTTTTTCTCACCTCAGACTTAAATGGCCTCCCCTTTATTCTAAGACTGTGGCCCCTGGTTCTGGACTCGTCTAACATTGGGAACATTTTTCCTGCATCTAGCTTGTCTAGTCCTTTTATACTTTTATATATTTTTATAAGATCCCCCCTCGTCCTTCTAAGCTCTAGTGAATACAAGCCTAGTCTTTTCAATCTTTCCTCATAAGTCAGTCCCGCCATCCCAGGGATCAATCTCGTGAACCTACGCTGCACTGCCTCAATCACAAGGATGTCCTTCTTCAAATTAGGAGACCAAAACTGTACATAATACTCCAGATGTGGTCTCACCAGAGCCCTATACAACTGCGGAAGAACCTCTTTACTTCTATACTGAAATCCTCTTGTTATGAAGGCCAACATTCCATTAGCTTTCTTCACTGCCTGCTGTACCTGTAAGCCAACTTTCAGTGACCGGTGTACAAGGACGCCCATGTCTCGCTGCCCCTCCCCCTTACCTAACCTAACCCCATTGAGATAATAATCTGTCCCCTTGTTTTTGCAGCCAAAGTGGGTAACCTCACATTTATCTACATTATACTGCATCTGCCACGCATCTGCCCACTCACTCAACCTGTCCAGGTCACCCTGAAACCTCCTAACATGCTCTTCACAGTTCACACTGCCACCCAGCTTTGTGTCATCCGCAAACTTGCTAGTGTTGCTCCTAATTCCCTCTTCCAAATCATTAATATATATGGTAAACAGTTGCGGCCGCAACATCGAGCCTTGCGGCACTCCACTCCTTCTGAAAAGGAACCGATCACTCCTACTTCTGCTTCCTGTCTGCCAACCAATTTTCTGTCCATGTCAACACCCTACCCACAATAACAAGTGCTCTAATTTTAGTCACCAGTCTCCCGTGCGGGACCTTATCAAAGGCTTTCTGAAAGTCTAGATATCCACTTCATCCATTTCACTTATCACATTCTCAAAAAATTCCAGAAGATTAGTCAAGAATGATTTCCCTTTCATAAATCCATGTTGACTTGGATTAATCATTTTACTGCTATCCAAATGCCCCATTATTACCTCTTTAATAATTGACTCCAGCATCTTTCCCACCACCGAAGTCAGGCTAACTGGTCTGTAATTCCCCGTTTTCTCTCTCGCTCCTTTCTTGAAAAGTGGGATAACATTTGCTATCCTCCAATCCACAGGAACTGATCCTGAATCTATTGAACATTGGAAAATGATCACCAATGCGTCCGGTATTTCTAGAGCCACCTCCCTGGGGACCCTGGGATGCAGACCATCAGGCCCAGGGGATTTATCATCCTTCAGTCTCATTAGCCTACCCAATACTATTTCTCGCCTAATGAAAATTTCTTTCTGTTCCTCTATCCCCTTAGAACCTGCGTCTCTCAAGTACATCTGGGAGATTGTTTGTGTCTTCCTTAGTGAAGACAGATCCAAAGTACCTATTCAACTCCTCCCACTTCCTTGTTGCCCATAATAATTTCACCCGTGTCTGCCTTCAAGGGCCCACATTTGACTTTGCTACTCTTTTTACCTTAACATATCTAAAGAAGCTTTTACTGTCCTTCTTTATATTCCTGGCCAGCTTTCCTTGGTACTTCATCTTTTCAGCCCATATTGCCCGTTTTGTTTCCTTCTGTTGTCTTATGAATTTTTTTCTAATCCTCTGGCTTCCGGCTACTCTTTGCTGTGTTATACATCTTTTCTTTTAGTTTTATTCTATCCCTAAGTTCTCTTGTCAGCCACGGTTGCCTCCTACTCCCCTTAGAATCTTTCTTCCTTTTTGGAATGAAATGATCCTGCGTCTTCAGGATTATGCCCAGAAATTCCTGCCATTGCTGTCCCACAGTCATTCCTGCTAGGATCCCTTTCCAGTCTACCTTGGCCAGCTAAACTCTCATGCCTTCATAGTCCCCTTTGTTCAACTGCATCACTGCCACTTCTGATTTAACCTTCTCCTTCTCAAATTGCAGATTAAAACTAATCATATTATGATCACTACCTCCTTTACCTCGAGTTCTCTTATCAAATCTGGTTCATTAGACATCACTAAATCCAGAATTGACTTTTCTCTGGTTAGCTCCATTACAAGCTGCTCTAAGAATCCATCTCGGAACATTCTACAAACTCTCTTTCTTGGGGACCTGAACCAACCTGATTTTCCCAGTCTACCTGCATATTGAAATCCCCCATCACCACAGTGGCATTACCTTGTTACCTGCCAGTTTTAACTCCTGCTGCAACTTACAGCCTACATCCGGGCTAGTATTTGGGGGTCTGTAAATAACACCAATTAGTGTCTTCTTGCTTTTACAATTCCTCAACTCAATCCACAGTGATTCTACCTCGTCAGTCCCTATGTCTTCCATCACAAGGAACTGAATTCCATCCCTCACCAGCAGAGCTCCTCTGCCCACCTGCTTGTCTTTTCTATAGGATGTATAACCCTGAATATTCAGTTCCCAGGCCCGATCCTCCTGCAGCCACGTCTCAGTAATCCCCACAATCTACCAACCTCTAACTGAGCCTCAAGCTCATCTACTTTATGTCTTATACTTCGCACATTTATATACAATACTTTTAATTCCTTACGCATCTCACCTTTCACATCGATCCCTATTACACTTGGCCATACTCTCCTATCCCTTTGTGAGCTTTCTTTCCCGTTAATTCTGGGGTCATTAACTATCCCTTTACTCTCTTTCCCTTTAACTCCGTCCTTGACTATCCCACTTGACACCCCCTCCCCCCCCCCCCCCCCACCCCCCCCCCCCCCCCCCCCCCCCCCCCCCCCCCCCCCCCCCCCCCCCTTATTTAATTTAAAACCACCCGTGTAGGTGCTTAAACCTACCTGATCTCCCTCTCCCATTCCCAATCTGACCTTTCTGTCCTGGGCCTTGTCAGAGTGAGGCCCAGCGCAAATTGGAGGAACAGCACCTCATATTTTGCTTGGGTAGTTTACACCCCAGCGGTATGAACATTGACTTCTCTAACTTCAGATAGCCCTTGCTTTCCCTCTCTATCCCCTTCCTCTTCCCAGTTCTCCCACTAGTCTTACTGTCTCCGACTACATTCTATCTTTGTCCTGCCCCCTCCCTTGACATCAGTCTGAAGGAGGGTCTCGACCCGAAATGTCGCCCATTCCTTCTCTTCATAGATGCTGCCTGTAAGGCTGGGTTAGTCAAGTCAAGTCAAGTCAAGTTTATTTGTCACATACACATACGAGATGTGCAGTGAAATGAAAATGGCAATGCTCGCGGACATTTGTGCAAAAGACAAACAACAAAACAACCAAACAAATTATAAACACAATCATAACACACATATTCTTTTACATAATAAATAATGGAAGGAAAAACGTTCAGTAGAGTTAGTCCCTGGTGAGATAGGCGTTTACAGTCCGAATTGCCTCTGGGAAGAAACTCCTTCTCAACCTCTCCGTTCTCACTGCATGGCAACAGAGGCGTTTGCCTGACCGTAGCAGCTGGAACAGTCCGTTGCAGGGGTGGAAGGGGTGCAGGGGTTACTCCAGCATTTTGTATCTACCCTCGATTTTAACCAGCATCTGCAGTTGTTTCTTACACCTATTGTTTGTGCAGGATGTGAGTATAATAGACTCTTCATTGCATTGACTGCAAGTTACTGATGAGTACAGAATTGAGCCCAATACTAAAGGTAGTGGAGGATGCAAGAATCCAAAAAGAAAATGTAATGCATCGTACGTCAACGTAGAGCTAGAAGGAGCGACTGTTACCTTTTTTGCTGGCTTTACCTTCCACTAAATGATTCCCTTATCATGTATCTATACACTGTAAATAGCTTGATTGTAATCATGTATTGTCTTTCCGCTGACTGGATAGCATGCAAACAAAGCTTTCACTGTACCTCGGTACACGTGACAATAAACTAAATTAAACTGAACTTTCTCACTTAGGAATGAAATTAAGAAATAGCAAAATGCATATTATATTCCCAGAGTAAAAAACAGATTCAACTAAAATGACTCGTTGATGGCCTCAAAGAAAAGTAAAGTGAAGCAGAAGTATTACAGAAGGTAAAATGGAACATTTCTCAGGTGGACAGGATATAGAACAGGATCTGAATAACAACATTTGCCCATTTGGCATTGGAGGAAAAGAGAATGGATATGGGATGTTGACAGCAAGATCTGTATTATGTTTTAGGAACAGAATTAGGCCATTCGGCCCATCGAGTCTACTCCGCCATTCAATCATGGCTGATCTATCTTTCCCTCTCAACCCCATTTTCCTGCCTTCTCCCCATAACTCCTGACACCCGTATTAATCAAGCAATGAAGAGTCTATTATACTCACATCTCCGCAGTAAAAATATCGATTGACATACATTTGTCAGTACACTAGTTGATTCTGCAGGGAAGATACAGGTGGAGTCACAAGAGATACTAAAGTTGCGAAAGTATATATAATGATATCCTTGAGTGGAAGAGTGCACTGTGCAAATAGCTATAATTGACCTGAAATGACTCATTGTCAAAATGTTCTGATATTTGGTTGACTAAATAAAAACGGTTTCTTGACTGTTATGAATGTGGAGCGGAAGGAAACAAGAATAAAAGAATAGAAATTGTGCCTGTAGCTTCTGACCTTTGGTACGTTGAGCTGCCAGTCCTGCCCTTATTTCAACCACGTCTTTGTGGTGCATGACAAACATTTTAAAGTATAGTTTAGTTTAGAGATACAACGCGGAAGCAGGCCCTTCGTCCGCACCGACCAGCGATCTCTGCACATTAACTACCCTACACACACTAGGGACAATTTTACATTTACCAAGACAATAAACCTGCACATCTGTGGAATGTGGGAGGAAACCGAAGATCTCGGAGAAAACCCGCGCAGGTCACGGGGAGAACGTACAAATTCGGTACAGACAAGCGCACGTAATCAGGATTGAACCTGGATCTCTGGTGCTGTAAGGCAGTGTCTCTACCTCTGTGCCATCGTGTTGCCCCTGGTGTGCCAGGGAAGGAGGCTGTTGCTAGAGTCTCCTGTTTCTTAAAGAGTGCTGTGGTATTTTGGTGGCTGGCGACCAGAGACAGCTGGCAGTAATGTCAGGACATTAGGTCAAAGGTATCAGGGGGTATGGAGAGAAGGCAGGTACAGGATACTGATTTGGATGATCAATCAGCCATGATCATATTGAATGGCGGTGCAGGTTTGAAGGGCCGAATGGCCTACTCCTGCACCTATTTTCTATGTTTCTGTTTCTATGACATGGACATCCTGGGAGATTACACCACATGTCTGGCAGCAATGCACGGTGAAATTCAGTAAGCTTTTTGCTTCAAAGGGAAGGCACCTTTGTCGTGACTTCCTATGAATGAAGCAATCATGCACCTCTCTTGTTTCACTCCAACATGCGCAGAACATACCAGGCTTACGGAGAATGCATTTTATCAGGATGCATCACAGCTTGGTTTGGGAACAGCTCCATCCAAGACCGCAAGAAATTGCAGCAAATTGTGGACGCAGCCCAGACCATCACACAAACTAATTGACTCCATTTATACCTCACGCTGTCTCGGCAAGGCCAGCAGCATGATTAAGGACGAGTCACACCTTGGCCACTCCCTCTTCTCCCCTCTCCCATCAGGCAAAAGGTACAGAAGTGTGAAAATGCACACCTCCAGATTCAGGAACAGTTTATTCCCAGCTCCTATTGGGCAACTGAACCATCCTCCCACAACCAGAGAGCAGTGCTGAACTACTATCTACCTCTTTGGGGTTTCGACCCGAAACTTCGCTCCATAGATGCTGCTCACCTGCTGAGTTTCTCCAGCATTTTTGTCCATCTCTGACTATCCCTGATCGGACTTTGCTGGCTTTACCTTGCACTAAACGTTATTCCCTTATCATGTATCTATACACTGTGAATAGTTCGATCGTAATCATATATTGTCTGAATAAGGGTTTCGGCCCGAAACATTGCCTATTTTCTTTGCTCCATAGATGCTGCCGCACCCGCTGAGTTTCTCCAGCATTTTTGTCTACCTCGGCATCTGCAGTTCCTTCTTAAACATTATGTATTGTCTTTCTGCTAACACGCAACAAAAGCTTTTCACGTGACAATAATCAGGCACTCCCTGATACAATTTAAAATACTGCATAGGCTGAATTGAATAAGATCTTCCCAACCATCTCCCCTATTTGTGATAAATGCCACCTCCAAGAAGCGAACTTAACCCACTCTTTTGCTGCCTGTATAAAGACACAAAACTTCTGGAGGGGAATAGAAACATAGAAACATAGAAATTAGGTGCAGGACTAGGCCCTTCGAGCCTGCACCGCCATTCAATATGATCATGGCTGATCATCCAACTCAGTATCCGGTACCTGCCTTCTCTCCATATCCCCTGATCCCCTTAGCCACAAGGGCCACATCTAACTCCCTCTTAAATATAGCCAATGAACTGGCCTCAACTACCCTCTGTGGCAGAGAGTTCCAGAGATTCACCATTCTCTGTGTGAAAAAAGTTCTTCTCATCTCGGTCACAAAAGATTTCCCCCTTATCCTTAAGCTGTGACCCCTTGTCCTGGACTTCCCCAACATCGGGAACAATCTTCCTGCATCTAGACTGTCCAACCCCTTAAGAATTTTGTAAGTTTCTATAAGATCCCCTCTCAATCTCCTAAATTCTAGAGAGTATAAACCAAGTCATTCCAGTCTTTCTTCATAAGACAGTCCTGACATCCCAGGAATCAGTCTGGTGAACCGTCTCTGCACTCCCTCTATGGCAATAATGTCCTTCCTCAGATTTGGAGACCAAAACTGTATGCAATACTCCAGGTGTGGTCTCACCAAGACCCTGTACAACTGCAGTAGAACCTCCCTGCTCCTATACTCAAATCCTTTTGCAATGAAAGCTAATATACCATTTGCTTTCTTTACTGCCTGCTGCACCTGCATGCCTACCTTCAATGACTGGTGTACCATGACACCCAGGTCTCGCTGCATCTCCCCCTTCCCCAATCAGCCACCGTTTAGATAATAGTCTGCTTTCCCGTTTTTGCCACCAAAATGGATAACCTCACGATGAGTATTTCCCCACTGTTTTTACCGTGGAGAACGACATGAGGACTGAGGAACTTGGGGCAGTTACTGGAAGTGTGTGGAGAGCAGTCAGTGTCACAGTTGAGGAGGTGCTGAAAGTCCTGACATGTACGAAGGTAGACAAATCTCCCAGGCTGATCAGATATATCCCAGGACACTGTGGGAAATTAGAGAGGAAATTGCGGGAGCCCTGGTTGAAATGTACGCGCCATCCTTAAATACAGTGTCGGAAGACTGGAGGGTGGCAAATGCTGTGCCTTCTATTCAAGTAGGGCTGCAGGGAAAATGCTGGGAACTACAGGCCAGTGAGCCTAACATCTGTGGTCGGAAAGGTATTAGAGAGAGATAGGATTTACACGCAAGGTATCTGAGTTATAGGATATACATGCATTTAGATAGTCAAGGGCTGATTAGGGATAGTCGGCATGGTTTAGTACATGGAAGGTCATATCTCATAAATCAGATGAGTTTTTGGAGGATGTGACCAAAAAGGTTGATGAGAGCAGACCTGTATACATTGCATACATGGACATCAGCAAGGCATTCGACAAGGTTCCACATTGTAGGCTGCTCTGGAAGGTTAGATCGCATGGGATCCAAGGAGAGATAGCTGAATGGATAGCAAATTGGCTTCATGGAAGGAAGCAGAATGTGATGGGGGAAGGTTGCTTCTCGGACTGTGACTAGTGGTGTGCCTCAGGGTTTGGTGCTGGAGCCGTTACTGTCATCTGCATCAATGATTGGGATGAGAATATACATGGCAAGATTAGCAAATTAGTGCTGATGGCACTAAAATGGGTGGCGTTGTAAATAGTGAAGATGGCTGTCAGAAAATGCAGCAGGATCTTGATCGGTTGGACAGATGGGCTGAGGAATGGTTAAAGGATTTTAATTCAGAGACATGTTTGAGTTGCATTTTGGAAAGATTAACATGGGCAGGACCGACAGTGAATGGCAGGGCTATGAGAAGTGTTGTAAACAAGAGATCAAGAAAGCAGGTACATAGTTCATTGAAAGTGGCACTACAGGTAGATAAGGTGGTCAAAAAGGCTTTTGGCACATTGGCCTTCATCATTCAGAGTTTTGTTGTATAGAGGTTGGGAGGTCATGTTGCAGTTGTATAAGACGTTGGTGAGACTGCATTTATAGTATTGTGTTCAGTTCTGGGCACCATGTTATAGGAAAGATGTTGTCAAGCTGGAAAGGGTGCAGAGATCTATGAGGATGTTGCCCGGACTCGATGGTCTGAGCTATCGGAAGAGGTTGAGTAGGCTGGGACTCTATTCTTTGAGGCACAGGAAGATGAGGGGCGATCTTATAGAGGTGTATAAAATCATGGGAGGAATAGATCGGGTGCTGTAATTGTTATATGGTTATATGGTTAGATGCACAGTCTTGCTCAGAGTAGGGGAATCAAGGACCAGAGGATATAGGTTTGTGGTGAAGGGAGAAAGATTTAATAGGAACCTGAGGGGGTAACCTTTCCACACAGAGGGTGATGGAAGTATGGAACGAGCTGCCAGAGGAGGTAGTTGGGGCAGGTAGTAATGTAACGTTTAAGAAACAGTTGGACAGGTACATGGATGGGACAGGTTTAGAGGAATATGGGCCAAACGCAGGCAGGTGGGACTAGTGTAGATGGGACTTGTTGGTTGGTGTGGGCAAATTGGGTTGAGGGGCCAGTTTCCACACTGGATCACTCTATGATTCAATAAGGACAAGGCTACTTGGCCTTATATGCATTCACTCCAAAATTAGAAAATATCAATATTGCACATATTCACGACACAATTTTTATTCATGTTACGTGAGAATTTAAGAATAAAATACCTAATTGAGAAA
This sequence comes from Leucoraja erinaceus, assembly GCF_028641065.1. Taxonomy (NCBI): domain Eukaryota; kingdom Metazoa; phylum Chordata; class Chondrichthyes; order Rajiformes; family Rajidae; genus Leucoraja; species Leucoraja erinaceus. Next base: position 2,511,710 of record NC_073383.1, read on the forward strand.
GAAGAAAAAATGGAATTGCTTTTCAGAGAAGCTGACATTTCTTATGTAAACTGGAAGGTTAATATTGAATTCTTACCTGTCCCTGGACTTTAAGCCCACTGAGTATAAACACAAAACGCTAGAGTAACTCAGCGGGACAGGCAGCATCTCTAGAGAGAAAGAATGGGTGACGTTTCAGGTCGAGACCCTTCTTCAGACTGACCCCATTGAGCATATGCTTTCCATTAATTTAGGACTGGAAAGTAACTGCTAGGCAGGAATGCCATTTAATAAGACAGCTCTTTTAAATTCAAATGCCTTTTAGCAAAGAAAATACCAAATGGCTAAGGCCAAAAATGTTGTTGCTGCCCTGGTTCCCAGTCCGTTTATTTTAATGTATGTAAAATGCCAGGCTGCTAAGTGCTGCGGTGGGATTGTACAGCTTCAGATTTTACACTGGACCTTTCTGTTTTGAAATCCAGCTCCCATTATCGAAGCAGCCAGTGCAGCTGCAGGATCTGTCGGTCATGGGAAGGAGGAGAAGAAGAGCAGATGAAAGTGGGTCCAATCGTGAGCCAAAAGCAACGAGGGCTTTTATGTAATTCTGAAAAAGCTGCGTGACTGCTCATAATGAAATAGAAAGCTGAAACCATTTGCAGGAAAATGTGCGCGTAGCTCCTTTGACAAGTTAGTTGACAGTTGCTAGTAGCTGTTTCTATGCGAAAGTGCTAATGTATGATAGCTTTCTTTATTATACCTGCTCTCCTGGCATCTCATTCAGGAGAGCCAGGTCTAGAAATAATTAACATTGTAGTAGAATGATTATTGAAAGTGTCTTTTAATAAAGGGGTTGATGCTGTTGATGTGTGATTAGACATGCCGTTGGGATTATGGATATATGCCAATATTGCTGGGCATCCGTTTTAGGCATTGAGTCCAGACACAAAATGCTGGAGTAACTCAGCGGGACAGGCAGCATCTCTGGAGAGAAGGAATGGGTGATGTTTGACAGATACTAGAATACAGGCTCACCCAGGCTACCTCACTGTGTTAATATGTCAAGAGTTTCACTGATTCAACAATCCTGTGTCGCATGTACTGAGGTACAGTGAAATTCTTTGTTTTTGCACACACTACACAAGGTATGTAAAGTGCTGCCACGTATCAGAAATTACACAAGTACAGATGGTCCCTATTTCTTTTTAGCGGCACCCCACTGCCAGGTTCATCCTTGTTCCCGGCGGCTCCCCCCCCCCCCCCTCCCCCCCCCCCCCCTCCCCTCCCTCCCTCAGTCCCCTCTCTCCCACCCCCTCAGCCCGTCCCTCCCCCCCTCAGTCTCTCCCTCCTCTCTGCAGCCAGTCTCGGATCCGCTCCATCCTCAGCCGGCTCCCGGGGTTTCTGCCCCCTTCCCCCCCTCTCCCCCTCATCCAGGCTCTGGCCCGGAGGTCCTTTATCATCCGACTCTGGCCCAGCAAGCATAGAAATTACCTGTCGGCCCTCGAGCTGCACCGATTCCTGATCACCCCTTTGAGTCCTCGGATCCGCTTAGCCCAGGGGGGGGCTACCCCGCAGAATTCCGGCTCTCTGTGTGGGAGTTTTGGCAAGCACCCACGCGCCCCCCCTTCCCTAACATCGGGAACAACCTTCCTGCATCTAGCCTGTCCAACCCCCCCCCCCTCCTTCTAAATTCTAGAGTCCATCCATCCGTCTTTCCGAGTCCTGCATCCCAGAATCAAACGGCTCCCCCATGTCCTTCCTCGGACCAAAAGTACGCAATACTCCAGGTGTGGCCCGACCCTGACTGGTCCTTTATACTCAAATCCGACAATGCATTCACTTTCTGGCCCTGAGTTACATTGCTGATTCACTAATATTTCCGGTTGCTGTGTAAACAAGAACATTTCAGTGGATTATTCATGCCTCTCGAAAGCCTTCTGAAAGTCCAGATACACCACATCCACTGGTTCTCCCTTATCCACTCTACTAGTTCCACCCTCGAAAAATTCTATAAGATTCGTCAGACATGATTTACCTTTCATAAATCTATGCTGACTTTGTCCAATGATTTCACCACTTTCAAAATGTGCTGCTATCCCATCTTTAATAACTGATTCTAGCAATTTCCCCACTACCGATGTTAGACTAACTGGTCTGTAATTCCCCATTTTCTCTCTCCCTCCCTTTTTAAAAAGTGGGGTTACATTCGCTACCCTCCAATCCTCAGGAACTACTCCAGAATCTAAAGTGTTTTGAAAAATTATCACTAATGCATCCACTATTTCTGGGGCTACTTCCTTAAGTACTCTGGGATGGAGCCTATCTGGCCCTGGGGATTTATCGGCCATTAATCCATTCAATTTATCTAATACCACCACTTCCCGGCTAACCTGGATTTCACTCAGTTCCTCCATCTCATTTGACCCCCGGTCCCCTGCTATTTCCAGCAGATTATTTATGTCTTCCTTAGCGAAGACAGAACCAAAGTAGTTATTCAATTGGTCTGCCATGTCCTTGTTCCCCATGATCAATTCACCTGTTTCTGACTGCAAGGGACCTACATTTGTTTTAACTAATCGTTTTCTCGTCACATATCTATAAAAACTTTTGCAGTCAGTTTTTATGTTCCCTGCCAGTTTTCTTTCATAATCTATTTACCCTTTCCTAATTAAGCCCTTTGTCCTCCTCTGCTGTACTCTGAATTTCTCCCAGTCCTCTGGTAGGCTGCTTTTTCTGGCTAATTTGTATGCTTCATCTTTTGTTTTGATACTATCCCTGATTTCCCTTGTTATCCACAGATGTACTACCTTCCCTGATTTATTCTTTTGCCAAACTGGGATGAACAATTGTTATAGTTCATCCATGCAGTCTTTAAATGCCTTCCATTGCATATCCGCCGTCAACCCTTTAAGAATCAATTGCCAGTCTATCTTGGCCAATTCACATCTCATACCCTCAAATTTACCTTTTGGAGGGGATGGAAGGAATTACATCAGGTTTAAGCAGTTTAAATTGGCACCATGGTTGTCATAGACACTGTGAACTCAAGGGCCTGTGTTGTTCTGTTCTAATTCTGATAGATAAAATGTTATGAATTCATTGGATTATTGCACGACTGTTTTTCTCAAAGGATACTTAATTTTCAAAAAAAAGGGTCAATACTTTGAAAATGTAAAGGATGTAACGGGTGGGAGAGGTTATGGGGAGAAGGCAGGAGCGATAGGAGGGAGGAGGGAGAGATAGATCAGTCATGATTGAATGGCGGAGTAGACTCGATGGGCTGAATGGCTTAATTCAACTCCTATCACATGATACGGACACATGGCATCAGCTTTCAAATAGAGACGGATGATGTTTCACCATTTATTCATTAGCTCGTCATTATGTTACGTGCATGTGCGCTGTTGCCCAGTTATACAGACAGTGAAGAGGACAGTATGACCTTGTCCCGCATGGAATAGTGGAGTACAGGAGCACACCCTCTCACCCACTAGGTTTCACTTCTTTTCATTTATTGAACTAAATGCAATAAATTGCCCCGGAAAATTGAATAATCAATTGTGTAATTAATGATAGAAACATAGAAACATAGAAAATAGGTGCAGGAGTAGACCATTCGGCCCTTTGAGCCTGCACCGCCATTCAATATGATCATGGCTGATCATCCAACTCAGTATCCTGTACCTGCCTTCTCTCCATACCCCCTGATCCCTTTAGCCACAAGGGCCACATCTAACTCCCTCTTAAATATAACCATAACCATATAACCATATAACAATTACAGCACGGAAACAGGCCATCTCGACCCTTCTAGTCCGTGCCGAACACATAATCTCCCCTAGTCCCATATACCTGCGCTCAGACCATAACCCTCCATTCCCTTCCCATCCATATAACTATCCAATTTATTTTTAAATGATAAAAATGAACCTGCCTCCACCACTTCCACTGGAAGCTCATTCCACACAGCTACCACTCTCTGAGTAAAGAAGTTCCCCCTCATGTTACCCCTAAACTTCAGTCCCTTAATTCTCAAGTCATGTCCCCTTGTTTGAATCTTCCCTACTCTCAGTGGGAAAAGCTTTTCCACGTCAACTCTGTCTATCCCTCTCATCATTTAAAAACCTCTATCAAGTCCCCCCCTTAACCTTCTACGCTCCAAAGAATAAAGCCCTAACTTGTTCAACCTTTCTCTGTAACTTAGTTGCTGAAACCCAGGCAACATTCTAGTAAATCTCCTCTGTACTCTCTCTATTTTGTTGACATCCTTCCTATAAATAGGCGACCAAAATTGTACACCAATTTTGTGCGCAAAATTGTACACCAATTAAATATAGCCAATGAACTGGCCTCAACTACCTTCTGTGGCAGAGATCTTGGGTTTCTTTTAAATCGGGCAATGAATAGGAGAAGGAAAGATGAAGGACTATTGATTGTGATGAATTATATGACTGAAATAATCAACACTTGCCCAATGCTTCTTGAATTACTTCCATGCATTAAAAAATAGACATTTTCTTCAATCCAGTCCTTGAAATAAAATTATTATTTTTGTAATAACCAGCATATTCTTTAAAATGTAACCATTACAAAAACACTGTGCAGTCTGATATATCCAAGGACAAGAGTATTTGATACAAACAGTACATCATTTGAAGTGGCATATTCACTTTATGTGTGATTCACATTAACACTCATGTGGCTAAAAAACTATACAATGGCAAAATCTGTTCACAAAAGCCCATAAGTCATGGGAGCAGAAATAGGCCATTCGGCCCATTGAGTCCTCTCGCCATTCAGTCATGGCGGATCTATCTTCCCCATCTCAACCTCATTCTCCTGCCTCCATTCCTAATACCAAAATGCATGACCGCACACTTTGTTACACTGTGTTTCATCGGCCACTTCTTTGCCCACTCTCCCAATTTGTCCAGGTCCTTCTGCAGACTCCCTGCTTCCTCCACACTACCTGCCTCCACCTATCTTCATACCATCCGCAAACATGGCCACAAAGCCACAATTCTATCATTCTGTCATTAATATAAAATGTGAAAAGTAGCAGACTCAACCTTGACAGCCAACCTGAAAAATCCCCCTTATTCCCACTCCTTGCCTTCTGCCATTCAGCAAATGTTCTATCCATGCGAGTACCTTCCTTCTTATACCATGGGCTCTCATCTTGTTTAGCAGCCTCACGTGTGGCACTTCATGAAAGTCCTTCTGAAAATCCATGTAAAAAACATCCACTGACTCCATTCTGCCATTTACTTCCTCAAAGAATTCCAACAGATTTGTCAGGCAAGACGTCCCCTTTGCAATAGCATGCTGACTTTGGCCTATTTTACCAAGTGCATGTGCCTCATCCTTATAAATAGACTAAAATCTTACCAACCACTAAGGATGCCAACTGTCCCATATTAGCTGGGACATCCTGTATCTTGGGTTATCTCCTTATCATGTATTTGACTGCTACTACTCGGGTCGAGGGGACTGTCGGGTCGGAGCGTCGCGTCCTGCCCCACCTCACCCGTCCCGATGTAGTGCAGCCCATGGAGTGCAACAGCGCCTCGCCCGTGGCCTCGGCAGCCCGGCCAGCTTTCTGAACTTCGGACCTTCGCTTACCGCCGACACCACCACCTCTCCTTCTCATGGCTGATCATCGGTTCATGAGTTGGATGGGGTGCCGGACTATGCGCGCGAGGTCGCACGGCCCGGGCCAAAACTCCTCAGCTGACCCACCGGCCGGGCTTTGTGTGCAGTCCAGCACCCGGGCCAACTCATCATTCACCCAGCCACGGCTGAGTCGGTCAACGAATTGCCGTCGGGAATTTGTCCCTTATTTTGACCTTTTGCCCCTTATTTGGGAGTGAGCCGGTTGGCAACCCTACCCACAACTGAAGTCACTAAATGGCATATAGTTTCCTCTATTTTGCCTCACTCCCTTCTTGAACAGTGGAGTAACATGTGCAATTTACCAATCCTTTGGGACCCCTCCCGACTAGTGATTCTTAAAAGATCTCTACTAATGCCTCCACAATCTCTAAGCCACCTTTCAGAACCCTGGTGTGTAGTCCATCTGGTCCAGGTGACTCACCTACCTTCAGACCTTTCAACTTCCCAAATACCTTCTCCTCATTAATAGCCACTCCACAAACTTCCACCCCCTGACTCTTCAATTTCTGCCACATTGATGGTGTCTTCCATCGTGAAGATTGATGCGTGAAGGTTGATCAATTCATTTGCAATTTGTTTATTCACCATTACTACTTCTCCAGCATTAATATTCAGTGGTCCAAGCCCATTCTTGCCTTTCTCTTACTCTTTATATAATCTGAAAAATACTTTTGCTATCCTCTTTTACATTATTAGCTGGCTTACTTTCATATTACATCTTTTCTTCCCTTATTGCCAGTTTAGTTGCCTTCTGTTTGTTTTTATAAGATTCGTAAATCCTCTAGCTTCATGCTAATTTTTGCGATATTATATGCCTTCTCTATTAGTTTTTACCTTAACCAGCTCCTCCTCATGCCTCCATAGTCACCTTTATTCCACAGTAATACAACACGTCGGATTTCATCTTTCCCCTCAAAAAAACTGCAGGTTAGAATTTTATCATATTACTGGACTAAGTAGGACCCGTTGGGTCCCATGTTCACATGGGAGGGCTGGTCCCCCAATGAAATATTCTACCTCTACACCAATTCCAATATTGGTGGCCAGCGGGGGTGGGGGGTGGGTGGGCTTTCTGGAGCACTAGTATGAATGCTGTGGGCCGAAGGGACTGATTTCCAGAGGGCTAGTATGGACATTGTGGGCCAAAAGGGTTCTGTCACTCAGGCCTGGTGGGCTGGCAGCTCAGTCACTCAGGGCTGGTGGGCTGGCAGTTCACTCACAGCTATTCCTTAAATTTCCTTTTCAAGCAGAGTGCAGACCATCAAATCCAAATGCAATTTCATACCATTTCAAGCAGAGTGCAAGCCACCAAATCCAAGTACAATTTCATACCATTTGGGCTTTATACTCCTGGCCTCCCTGAAGGGGTGTTAGCTTCATTGTGCTGATTGACAGGCGAGAGGACCAATCAGCTGATCTCAAGATTTTTTAAACATTCATAACTTTTTTAATTTTTAATCGATCGGAAAAGTCCTCAGGGCTGTCCCAGCGGAGGAGGACTGTGAGTAAGATGGCCAAATATCATAGTGATATATGGTAGCATTTTTTCTAAAATCAATATACAGCGCAGACAGGAAGTGGTCAAGATGAGACTTTTAGTTATGTAGATGGTCACTACCTCCTTGGGGTTCCTTTACTTTAAGTCCCCTAATCAAATTCTATTTATTACACAACACCAAATCCAGAATTGCCCTTTCACTAGCAGGCGTGACCGTAAACTGCTTTAAGAAGCCATCTTGTTGGCACTCTACAAATTCCTTCTCTTTGGATCCAGTAACAACGTGATTCTCCCAGTCTACCTGCATAATGCAATCCCCCATCTCATTTTTCTTATATGCTGATTGTATCTCCTGAGGTAATTTGTACCCTTTGGAGCCCTGTAAAGAACTCCTATCAGTGGATGTTTCTTAACTCTATCCGCAAGGATTCTACATCTTCTGATCCAATGCCATCCCTTGCTAAGTATCGAATATCATTTCTTCTCAGTAGAGCCCCCCCCACCTGCTCTGCCCACCTGCCTGTCTTTTCCATAGGATGTCCTGGATTTAGTTTTAGTCTAGTTTAGAGATACAGCAGCGAAACAGGCCCTTCGGCCCCCCGAGTCTGCGCCGATCAGTGATCCCCGCACATTAACACTACCCTACACACACTAGGGACAATTTACACTTATACCAAGCCAATGAACCTACAAACCTGTACGTCATTGGAATGTGGAAAGGAAACCGAAGATCTTGGAGAAAACCCACGCAGGTCACGGGGAGAACGTACAAACTCCGTTCAGACATTCACCCATAGTCGGGATCGAACCAGGACCCCCTAGCGCTGTGAGGCAGCAACTCTACCGCTGCACCAATGTGCTGCCCTTAATCATCCTTAGATGTTCAGCTACCAGCTCTGATCCTCTTTCAGTCACCTCTGTGATGCCCACAATGTCTCATCGACCTATTTAAAACTGCGCTCTAAGCTCATCCACTTTGCTCTGTATACTGCTTAATTTCCATTAAGAATACAAGGAATGCTGTGTAATCAGTAAAAGGTTGAAATCTATGTGGCAGATATCTCTAAGTGCTATGTGTCATGGTTAGTAGATGCCTTAATTGAAAAGGAAATGTGTTTTGCACAGTAATATTAAGCTATGCCTAGTTCAAAACCTTCCCAATTATAACCCAAGATCTAGCCAGTGTATATTTCTCTTTATGCCCACTGCTATATTCTTTTTTTTATAATTACACCTGATCTTTAGTACTCTGTTGCAACATGCCATCCTTCACTAACGCCTCCGTTTACCGTAGCTTTTCTTTTCTCTGCGGAAGTCTCCATCGGTTGATCATTTAATGTGGAGGAAGGAACTGCAGATGCTGGTTTAATGTTGACACAAAATGCTGGAGTAACTCAGCGGGACAGGCAGCATCTCTGGAAAGAAGGAACGGGTGGCGTTTCGGGTCGAGAGCCTTCTTCAGATCATTTAATGTTCTAATGTGTGCATCCTTTGAGAAAATAGTAGCCATTGACAAGAGACAAGACAAGAGACATTTATTGTGAGCCATTGGTGTAAAGTGGAACTTTAATATTGTTTTACCAAAAGAGACAATTGCACACATGTTAGCATAATCTTTCCTAGTGTTGGTCACAGTGCATTAGTAAATCAATGGAAGCAGCAATGTGTTTTTGTCTCTTCCAAATAAACAGTTAGATGCCCTTGCGTTTTTGGTTTGAAGTAAATTAGATTCTGATGTAAATTGGATGTAATTGGGAACCTACAGTACATTCCTCCCAAATTGCCTTTGGATGCACAGTAGCCAGTTTTGCACCCTCTGCCTCTCCCCATTCCTCTCTTTTCAGTATTCATCAATTAGTTTGAGTTTTCCAATTGTCAACGAAAGAATGTTAAGGCTATTAATTGGAGTCTTTCCATGTCTAAAACCTTGCAAATGTTGTCTATTTTCGAGAATTGAAATTCAGATCAGGAAAGACTCTATGGCTGAGAATCCCAGGGAGAGATGCTGTGCAATTGTGCAAAGTTGATTGTTTTCCAACTTGCTAATAATGTTCTGGCAACTTTCCACATTTTAATAATGATACTCCTTTTTTTCCTCAGTGTAATTTACTTCCAGCCAAATGAGTCAAAATAGTATAGCTAGGGATATAGAAAGATGAGTCAGCCACAGTCCCTAAATTATTGATTGAATCCTAGCAGATTGGTATATGACACCTTTGGAATATATTGATACATGCACCTGTATTAATATGCATTGCTATAGGGACGGCACAGTGGCTCAGCGGTAGTAATTGTTGCCTTGGACCCGAGTTCGATCCTGACTACGGGTGCTGTCTGTACAGAGTTTGTATCTCCTCCCCGTGACCGTGTAGGTTTTCCCTGGGTTCTCCAGTTTCCTCCCACACGTCAAAGCCAGACAGGTTTTTTAGCTTCGGTAAAATTGTAAATCGCCCCTAGTGTGTGTGGGATAGTTCTTGTGTATAGGGTGATCATTGGTCAGCATGGGCCCGGTGTGCCGAAGGGCCTGTTTCCGTGCTGGGTCTCTAAACTAAACTAAACGCCTCCTCTAACCTCATCCAGTGCATTTGGTACTCTCAATGAAGCCTGCTTTATATTGGTGAGACCAAGCCTAGACTAGGTGACCATTTTGTTGGATACCTGCCTTCAGTCCGCAAACTCCCAGTTGGATCTCCCAGTTGCTAATCATAGGATCATTAGACAGTCAGAGTTCGGAACAGAATTAGGCCATTCAACCTATCGAGTTTCCTCCATCATTCTATCATTCCCTCTCAACACCATTCTCCTGCTTTCTCCTTGTAACCTTTAACACCCTTAACTAATCACAAACCTATCAATCTCGGCTTTAACAATACTCAATGCCTTGGCTTCCGCAGCTGCCTGTGGCAATTAATTCCACAGATTCACCACTTGGGTAAAGAAACGCTTCCTCCTCCATCTTAAAGATACATCCTTTTATTTTGAGGCTGAGTCTGGAAGAGACTGGAAACATCTTTTCCATGTCCTGTCTATCTAGGACTTTCATTGTCCAGTAGGTTTCAATGAGTTCCCTCCTCATCCTTCTAAACTCCAGAGAATACAGCCCCAGTGCCTTCAAAAGCTTCTCACACGTTAAACCAATCATCCCTGGGCTCATTCTTGTAGACCTCCTCTGGACCCTCTCCATCCATCCTCGGATATGGGGCCCAAAACTGCTGAAATTTACACGATGCAAGGCCAAGGTGATACCCGCGATGAATAGGAAGGTAAAAGATGGCTGGCGCAGTGTACGGTAAGTCCTTTAAAAGTGTGGGGGGGGGGGGGGGGGGGGAGGGGGGGGAAGGGGGGGGGGGGGGGGGGAAGAAGGAGTGGAGACAGTTTTAATAAGCCAGAGATACACAGCTGTGAAGTTTAGCGGGCATTTAACATTACCGGTCAGTTTTCCTTGGTTCTGAAAACTCGTGCCTACGTTTTTTTCCCCCAATGAGCCAATTAAAATGCCCGGTCAGCAAAGGAGATTGCCTACGGCTACATCAACCATCTATAACTACATGGTGACCCCACTATCACTGCACTGCGAGTTCAAAAGACCCACGCCGACCAATTGTTACTTGCGGAAACATTTTCAGCATATTGAAAAATTCTCCTCGACCTAACTGAGGCCGCGAGTATGCGGGAACTTCTCTCGAGCATGAAGGAGAGTTACAGTGACCTCCTAGGACCACGTGTCGACCATGCTGTGAGTTTGTGGTGAGCGCAAACTCTTCTAAACTCGCAAATGAGGTCACCATAATGGGACAGACCCTTAACACTGTCTGCTCTGAAGACAATTCCATTTGTCTGCCCCAAGTTCCTCTGTCCTCCTTTTGAGGACCTTGCCCATCGCAGAATTGACCGTTTGATTCCTGATGGGTCCCACTCTCTCTCTGGTTACCCTTTTCCCTTTTATGTGCTTCTAAAATCTCTTGGGATTATCCTCAATGCTATCTGCCGGAGCTATCTCCTTTTTGCCCTGATTTCCTTTTTTTGCTTACTCCTTAGTTCCCAAAACTCCTCCAGGGATACACTTGATCCAAGCTACCTATTCAACCTTCTTGTTTTTGACCAATGCCCCAATTTCGGAGCGGACACGATGGGCCAAAGGGCCTGTTTCCGTGCTGTATCTCTAAACTAAAACTAACCTAAGAATAAAGGCAGAATTGCAGATAATCTCATGCTCAACGCTTGTCCTGACAAAATGGTTCATGAAACAGATGCCGGTACATCGAAGGAGATGCTTTGGATATCTGACCCATTTCAGAAAATAGGGACTTTAATGGCCTCAATTCATCCCAAGCAATTTTCCAGTCACACAAGTTGTATCCAGGAGTATCTCCTCCTTTGTAAAGAAAGTTTAGCTTTGAAGGCTGAAGTTGGAAAAAGTGAGCTAGTGCTACGTAAGGAGAAAATTATGTTCATTATATTTCATAACCAATGAAAAGAACAAAATATATCTTCTCTATGCAACGTGCAAACGTATTCATTCAGATATTTTTCTCAATGAACAAATGATTCATCCTTCAACATGTTATGCAAAATAAACACATTTCTAGATTTTTTTAAATGCCGTTTCAATGAGTCCTCATTTCTTGGTACATCCACTAACATGACTTTACATTTATCACCTTTGATTTGCCACAAGTGTGCATTTGAACAAAGCCGTAGCATTGTCAAATGAAAGTGGATCCATTTAAATTAGTTTCCCCTACGGAAGCATTATTTTACAAGGCGTTACGGTTTCTCGTGAGAACTCTATTAGGAAAGAGCCCTATTAAAACGGATTCATGTGATGCGTGACTTAGAGCCAATTGTACCTACATATAAGATGAGTCATGTCTTTCTTTCATGAACTCCTTTGTAGCGTTCCTTTGTAATGACAATAGTTTCTCTGTGTGTGACTGCAAGAGGAGGACATGGCTCCAGGGAACCTGTAACAAAGCTGCATCTTACGGACAGTTTGACGTAGGCTTTAGGAGGATAAATTTCCTCTTAAGTGATCTATTACGTTAAGTCTCTATTAAGTTCTTTACAATCTCAAAAGGCTTGAATGTTATCATTTGCCTGGCTTATTTCTCCTTGTACATCTAACTTTAGTTCCCCTCCACATTTTTAGTCCGTGTGTGTTTAATTTAGTTTAGTTGAGTTTAGTTTAGAGATACAGCATGGAAACAGGCCCATTCAGCCCACCGAGTCAGTGCCATGCAGTGATCAACACACATTAACATCACCCTACACGCACTAGGGACAATTTTACATTTACACCAAGCCCGACAAACCTGTACGCCTTTGGAGTGTGGGATGAAACTGAAGATCTCGGTGAAAACCCACGCAGGTCATGGGGAGAACGTGCAAACTCCGTAAAGACAGCACCTGTAGAAACCTGGGACTCTGGCGCTCTATCGCCACTGTGCTCAACACTACTTCATGCATCTTCTTTGTGCCAGTGTGTGATGTGCCTCCTCTGTTGTCCTCTCTGCCCCTCTTTCCACGTGGTCTGGCCATCCGAGTTACATTGAGTCGGAGGTCGGATGATGTTGGTTTGACATCACCCTGGAAGATACTCCATCATGTGGCGACTACAACCTTCCTGACTTCACATTCAGGGACAGTTTCTTCCCAGCTGTTATTAGGCAACTGAACCATCCCACCACAACCAGATAAGCGTAACGTTTCAGGTCGAGACACTTCTTCAGACAGGTGATAAAATACAGCTGCAGTTTTGTTTTCCATTTCTCAATGAGAAAACAGACCATTGGCGTACAGGAAGAATGGTGATCGTCATTTTGTGGTCCACAGATAAAATGAACTATTATTTCCAGCTTGCCAAACTAGCAATAATCCTTGCAACCGCAAGAGATGCAACACTTGTCCCTTTACCTCCCCCCTCGACTCCGTTCAAGGACCCAAGCAATCGTTCCAGGTGCGACAGAGGTTTACCTGCATCTCTTCCAACCTCATCTATTGCGTCCGCTGCTCTAGATGTCAGCAGATCTATATCGGTGAGACCAAGCGGAGGTTGGGCGATCGTTTCGCCGAACACCTCCGCTCGGTCCGCAATAACCAAGCTGACCTCCCGGTGGCTCAGCACTTCAACTCCCCCTCCCACTCCGTCTCCGACCTCTCTGTCCTGGGTCTCCTCCATGGCCACAGCGAGCAGCACCGGAAATTGGAGGAACAGCACCTCATATTCCGTTTGGGGAGTCTGCATCCCGGGGGCATGAACATCGAATTCTCCCAATTTTGTTAGTCCTTGCTGTCTCCTTCCCCTTCCTCAGCCCCCCTGCTGTCTCCTCCCATCCCCCAGCCTTCGGACTCCTCCTCCTTTTCCCTTTCTTGTCCCCACCCACCCCCGCCCCCGATCAGTCTGAAGAAGGGTTTTGGCCCGAAACGTTGCCTATTTCCTTCGCTCCATAGATGCTGCTGCAGCCGCTGAGTTTCTCCAGCTTTTTTGTGTAACCTAGCAATAATCCTCCTCCATTCTGTGAAGCTGGTATCTTGAATCTAGGTCACAACATAACAAATAGGAACAGGAATGGATAGATAGATTCTTGATTAGTACGGGTGTCAAGGGCTATGGGGAGAAGGCAGGAGAATGGGGTTAAGTAAGTAAGTAAGTTTATTGGCCAAGTATTCACATACAAGGAATTTGCCTTGGTGCTCCGCCCACAAGTAACAACATGACATACAGTGACAGTTACAAATGACTTGGAAAACACTAAACACTAATAATAATAAAACATTAATGATAAAACGCCATTGATCAAACATGTGAACCAACAAAACACCAGATCAAAGGGAGGCTACAGATTTTTGGCTGTTGAGTAGAGCTACTACTCATGGATAAAAGCTGTTTTATGTCTGGCTGTGGCAGCTTTGACAGTCCGGAGTCGCCTTCCAGAGGGAAGTGATTCAAAGAGTTTGTGGCCAGGGTGAGAGGGGTCAAATATGATCTTGCCCACCCGCTTCCTGGCCCTTGCAGTGTACAGTTCATCAATGAAGGGAAGGTTGCAGCCAATAACCTTCTCTGCTGATCGGATGATTCGCTGCAGCCTCCAGGTGTCGTGCTTGGTGGCTGAGCCAAACCAGACCATGATGGAGAAGGTGAGGAAAGACTCTACGATGGCCGTGTAGAATTGGACTTTCATTGCCTATGGCAGATTGTGCTTCCTCAGCTGCCGCAGGAAGTACATCCTCTGTTGTGCCTTTTTGACTGGAGTCGATGGTAGCCCCCCCACTTAGGAAGGAGAGATAAATCAGTCATGATTGAATGGCGGAGTAGACGGTGGGCTGAATGGCCTAATTCTTCCCCTATCATGACCTTATGACCTTATGAATATGCCATGGAGTCTTTTGAGTGGCATTGAATAAAATCATGGTTGATGTTTAATGATGTTCCTAACTTAACAATCTCACGTTTGCACATAATCAGCAAGGAGTCCTTGAGGGAAAAGATACATCAGCTCTATTCAGTTCCCATTGTGTTATATTCATATGAGGAGTATTTGGGGTGAATGATACAGTAATTGTAGACAAACAACTCACATTTAACTCAGGAGATCAAGAGTGCTTAAGTGTGTAGGAAGGAACTGCAGATGCTGGTTTACACTGAAGATAGACACAAAAAGCTGGAGTAACTCAGCGGGACAGGCAGCATCTCTGGAGAGAGGGAACGGGTGACGTTTCAGGTCGAGACCCTTCTTCAGACAGTCTGAGGACGAGTGATTAAGTGTCATGTCCACAGGCACTCTCAAATGTTACCCCATTTATTAATTATCTTTTTCCCTAACTATTTTGTTTGTTATGAAAGTGTGATTTGATGCATGAGTAATTACAACCTCCTGATAATTGGTCAACGTGACTGTTCTTCATATGAGTGAATCATTAAATAGTATTTTTGTGGATAAGATGAAGGCTTCCAGTTTAGTTTATTCAGTTTAGTTTATTCAGTTCAGTGTATTGTCATGTGTAACGTGGTACAGTGAAAAGCTTTTGTTGCATGCTATCCAGTCAGCAGAATGTCAATACATGATTACAATCGAGCCATTTCCAGTGTATAGATACATGATAAGGGAATAACATTGAGTGCAAGGTAAAGCCAGCAAAGTCCGATCAAAGATAGTCCAAGGGTCACTGAAGAGGTAGATAGTAGTTCAGGACTGCTCTCTGGTTGTGGTAGGATGATCTGCAGATGTGCACCCTTTTATGCTTCTACCATAGATTATTGAAAAACAATTGAGATCAAAGGGCCTCATCATTTTTTTCCATCCTTCCAATATGCTGCTAAAAAATACACTAACCTGCAATTGATCCTCTTCCCTGCTGCCTTGGAGAAGGTCAGATTTCTCAGTACCGACAAGTAATTGAACTTGGAATTTTCTTGGTCGAAATCAACTTCTGTTTCATGACTTGCTCTGTGTTGTTCATCAACAACTTTCTGGACCCCATTATATCGCACCGTGATTTAAATGAACAAAGTAAAAAAAATCTTACAAAAGTTTAGTTTAGTTTAGTTTTAGTTTAGTTTAGAGATACAGGGCGGAAAAGGGCCCTTCAGCCCACCAATCAGTACCGACCAGCAATCGCCGCACATAACACACACTCAGGACAATTTACACTTATACCAAGCCATTTAACCTACAAACCTGTACGTCTTTGAATTGTCGGAAGAAACCGAAGATCGCGGAGAAAACCCACGCGGTCATGGGAAGAACGTACAAACTCCGTACAGACAGCACCAGTAGTCAGGATTGAACCCATGCCTTTGGTGCTGCAATGCCGTAGGGCAGCAACTCTACCGCTGCGCCACTGTGCCGGCCCCTTAGAGAAGATGCACAATCTTCATGCTTATCTTGTTCACTATCCTTTAAAACATTCTGAAAGGTCTGTCTTGGTCATTCTGCACAATGAAGGCAAAGTTATTTTTAGGGACTTAGAGAATTTTTTTTTGGGGTGGGGGGCTTTATTCTGATATTGTTTTGTGTTTTCAGGATATGTCGGTGAAAACTTTTTTTTCAATTTCTTACTTTGCCAGAGATGCGATTTTTTTCCGGGTCGCAACTCTGGTCGCTCTGCAGCCTACCATCGATGGAGCTGGAGGTCTCCTCGGATTGGTTTGATACCCACTGCAGGGGCGTGGACGTAACATCGGAGTCAACCCCTTGCCTGGGATCGCTCCAACCGCTGCCTGCGGGCTTACCATCAAGAGCTCGGGAGAGGCCAAGTCGGAAGCTCCAATGCCACGGAAGTTCGACCAGCCCCGACCCGGGGTCCGATCGCTAGCACAGGGAAGCTGACATCCCCCCAATGCAGGAGCTGATTGCCCCGATGTGGAGGGCCCAAACACCGCCGGCTACTGGAGTCAAGATCGTCCCGTCAACGGAGACCATAGAAGGGAAGAGATTTGAACTTTTTTTTGCCTTCCATCACAGTGAGGAATGTGGAGGAGTCACTGTGGTGGATGTTTATGTTAAAATGTGTTCTTTTGCTTTTTATTTTTATGACTGACTTGGCAAATGAAATTCCTTGTATGTTGCTAATATACTTGTACTTGGCTAATAAGTATTATTGTGATTGTGATTACAACAACAAAGACCCAGGTTCGATCCTGACTAGTTTGTATGTTCCTCCTGTGACTATGTAGGGTTTCTCTGGGTTCTCCTGTTTCCTCCCACCCTCCATAGACATGCAGGTTTGTAGGTTAATTGGCTTTGGCAAAATGTAAATTGTTCCTAGTGTGTCAGATAGTGTTAGTGTATTGGGAGATCACTAGTTGGGCCGGACTCGCTGGGCTGAAGGGCCTGTTTCCGCGCTGTATCTCTCAGCATTACAGTATCAATGTGTGGTTCATCTTGGCCATGCCTGTCTAATGATCCTTTGTGATGTGATTATACACATTTTAAATATTATCTTTTGAGTTTGCTGCAACTATTTTGCTCGAAGTATCCAATGGAAGATATTTGGGGATGTTTGTCATTGATGGTTTGCAGTTATGTGCTTGTTGAAATCTGTGCTCAACAATTTCCATTTTTAGCCCAGAGGCAACATTAAGCAGGTTATTTGCTTTGGCCATGCATAACATGAGCTGTAGTGATCACTCTTCTATTTTACACTGTAGTCCCAGTTCAAGGTTGAGTTCACGTGTGGAAAATTAAACTTTGCTTATTAAAATTCATAACCCTTACGCCTCATCTGTGTGCTCACAGTAGGCACAAGGTTGATTTTCTGAAATCATATCTTAGATTAGATTAGATTAGATTAGATTAGATTAGATTTGTTTATTGTCATTCAGACCTTTCGGTCTGAACGAAATTTTGTTTCCCTGCAGTCATACATATAATTAAAAAAAATGACAAAACACACAATCAACACAAATTTAACATCCACCACAGTGAGTTCACCAAACACCTCCTCACTGTGGTGGAAGGCAAAATCTTAAAGTCTCTGGCTCTTCCCTCTTTGTTCTCCCTCTGCGCCGAGGCGACGGTTCAAACTCCGCGGGTGGTCGCTGCCTCGCTACAGCTCAGAGGCCGAGTCGGGTCTCCGCTGCTGCTGCCGCCGCTACAGCTTCGAGGCCGAGTCAGGTCTCTGCCGCCTCCGCCACAGCTTAGAGGCCGAGTCAGGTCTCCGCTGCTGCTGCCGCCACAGCTCCAGGGCCGAGTCAGGTCTCCGCTGCTGCTGCCGCCACAGCTCCAGGGCCTAGTCGGATCTCCGCTGCTGCTGCTGCGGCCACAGCTCCAGGGCCGAGTCAGGTCTCCGCTGCTGCCGCCGCCGCCACAGCTCCGTTGCCGCCAGCTCCGCCATTAGGCCTCGGCGCAGACGGAGACGGGGGATGCTACCGAAGAAAAAGTCGCATCCCCCGAAGGAAGAGGCCAAAGCATGTTTCTCCCACCCCACCCACACACATACACAACTTAATAAAACAAAATTAACTATAACATGACAAAGAACAAAACGAAAGAAAAAAAAACAGACGGACTGCAGGTGGGCCGCAG
Source organism: Leucoraja erinaceus (assembly GCF_028641065.1). Classification (NCBI taxonomy): domain Eukaryota; kingdom Metazoa; phylum Chordata; class Chondrichthyes; order Rajiformes; family Rajidae; genus Leucoraja; species Leucoraja erinaceus. Next base: position 2,529,884 of record NC_073383.1, read on the forward strand.
CTGTTAAGCCAGCGCTGCCATCTCTCGTTTCCCTTATCCCTTACCAGTCTGAAGAAGGGTCGCGACCCGAAATGTCACCATTCCTCCTCTCCAGAGATAATGCCTGTCCCGCTGAGTTACTCCAGCTTTTTGTGTCTATCTTTGATTTTCTGAAAGCTTTTTCCTCAGCGCTGCTGTCTTGAGCAAATGTAACAGCGTTCCTAATGGACACAACTCTATTGCTTATTTAATGGCTAAAGTGAAAATGCAATGAACAGCTTATAACCACTTTTAACTCCCTGAGCTTTCAGAGCACACTAGGATTTGTGATTTATTGCAAAAGTTGTTATTTACTTGTTTGCAATCAGTTTTCATTCCCTAACGGGACACGGCATTGCATGAGTAATAAGTATTTGTTGGAATTGGTCTTCTCCAATTGATAATCTTGTGAGAGTGGCAGAAAAAAAACCCCAGCATGTAATAGAATGTACACAAAAATGCTGGAGAAACTCAGCGGGTGCAGCAGCATCTATGGAGTGAAGGAAATAGGTAACGTTTCGGGCCGAAACCCTTCTTCAGACTGATAGGGGGTGGCGGGGAGAAGGAAGGAGAAAGGAGGAGGAGGAGCCCGAGGGCTGGGGGATGGGAGGAGACAGCTCGAGGGCTAAGGAAGGGGAGGAGACAGCAAGGGCTAACAAAATTGGGAGAATTCATTGTTCATGCCCGCCGGATGCAGGCTCCCCAAGCGGAATATGAGGTGCTGTTCCTCCAATTTCCTGTGTTCTCTCACTCTGGCAATGGAGGAGACCCAGGACAGAGAGGTCGGATTGGGAATGAGAGGGGGAGTTGAAGTGCTGAGCCACCGGGAGGTCAGGTAGGTTCTTGCGGACCGTGCGGAGGAATTCGGCTAAACAATCGCCCAACCTCCGCTTAGTCTCCCCGATGTAGATAGAATGCCTCTACTTTCAAATAGAATTTGACCAATGAATATAGGACCATTGAAATAGCAGTAGGTCATAGGCACAATATGCTGGAGTAACTCAGCGGGACAGGCAGCATCTCTGGAGAGAAGGAATGGGTGGCGTTTTGGGTCGAAAACCCTTCTTCCGCCTGAAGAATCTGAAGAGACTGAAGAAAGGTCTCGATCTGAAACATCACCCATTCCTTCTTTCCAGAGATGCTACCTGTCCCGTTAAGTTACTCCAGCATTTTGTTCATGGACGTAAGAATATAAGGGATATAAATTTGACCAACAAGTATAGAATTTCTAATTATTCCACATAAGTAATACAATGTTCATAGAACATAGAATGGTGCAGCACAAGAAAGGGCCCTTTGGTCACAATGTTTGTGTCAACCATAATGCTTAGTCAAACTCAACTGCCCATACATGATCCATATCACCCTGTACTCCCATGTACCTATCAAAAAGCCTTTTACAGTTTTTGCCCATTGCTTGAACACGTTTTGCAAAACTTCGCTCATTGTGTCAAAACTCTACACACAAGCAAATAAGACACAACACTGGGAAATAAACCATTCACATCCATGTCAAATTGAAACTCTGCTATCGAAACCTAAACTCTGCTATGAAAACCTAACAATCCTTTGTCAAAACGTCACTCTGATGACAAAATGATACACACTTGCATCATATGAATACATTTTCAGATCAGCAGCAACACACTAGTCTACTTTATATAAAACACTGCAGTCTTTAATTTTCACTGTTTTTATTCAGTTCCACAGAAGGCACGTTTTCACAACAACCAAAAAATCAAATACTCAATACAGTACATTGCAGTACTGTACTTCACAGTACTGTAAATTCAGTTAAAGCAAAAATAAAACAAAAATAAAACCAAAAATACACTATACTGTAAACACAGAAAAACACGGCAATCGTTTGTAGGTGGGCTTATGGATCCTGCCATCTGTTGGGGTCTGGCCACAGGATCTCATCCACATCGCAAGCAATGTCTTCTCCCGCTAGGCATCGGGGAAAATATCCTCTTGTGTGCCGAATACATCCATGGATTGACCTCACCTCAATGTCTCCGCAGGCCTGTTCCATTGCCATCTCCAAGCCGAAAAGAATTCTTCTATAGGGTTTAAAAATGGCGAGTAAGGGGGCAAGTATACCACTTCAAATTGATTATGGTTGGTGAACCAGGTCCGGACCGGAGCAGCCCGATGGAAACTGACATTATCCCAGACAACAACAAACCTGGGCTGCTCTGGTCTGTCCTGTACTATTATGAAGAGCATCTAGAAATGTGATGATATGTTGTGTATTGTATGGACCTAGTTTTGCATGATGGTACAGAAGCCCTCGAAGGCTTATGGCGGCACACAATGAGATATTTCCCCCGCGCTGCCCCGGGCCGTGCACAATTGCCCTTTGGCCAATTATATTACGACCCCGTCGTCTTGTTTTGCTAAGGTTGAATCCAGCCTCATCAATGTAAATAAATTCATGAGGCTGTGCAGCTCCATCCATGGCCAAGATTCTCTGTGACAAAAAATACATATTGTGGATGGCTATGTGGTACTGATACAATGGTACATATTCAGCTGTTACTGGATTACACCAATACTGTATTGTAAATGTAAAGGACTGCAACACTTACCTGTACATATTCACGTCAAAGTCCTTTGACCCTGACACTGTTCCTCTCAAATGGGACCCTGTACAGTTGCTTCATGGTCATTTTGTGCTTTACCAAGATGCGTCTTATAGTGGTAATGCTTACTTGGTTTATGTTGTTGATCACTTGCCTATCTGACTAGGTCTACAATGGCAAGTTCCTGCTGTTGGGTGAACAGGCGTAGGCGTCCACCCCCAGAAGGTCTTCTAGTCATTCCATAGCAAAATGCAACCATAAATTGTTATTGGTTTGCTTCTTTTTTACAGTACTGTATATACTGTACTTTACTGTATATATCATACACTGTACCGAAACATCCCAATATACGTAATCACGGTATGTTTCACAAAACTACCACTTTTGTTCCAAAAGGAGCATTAGTCACCCTGCAATACAATACATGTGATACGGTAATGTGATATGGTACAGTACTGTAAATACTCTAGATATCATCTGAGTAGAGTAGAAAGTAGAGAGTTGAAGACATACCTGTTTTCCAGTCGGAATGTCCTTTATATGAATGAAACGGTGCAACGGCTTAGATTAGGGTGGAATCTCTGCCCAGCTTCCCTCATAGTCAGGCCATGATTTATGACATGATCCACCAAAGTTGCTTTTATGTCATCGGAAATAATGGTCCATGCATGGCCTCTTCGACCACCTCCACCTCCTCCTCCTCCTCTTCCTCTTCCTCTTCCTCTTCCTCTTCCTCTTCCTCTTCCTCTTCCTCTTCCTCTTCCTCTTCCTCTTCCTCTTCCTCTTCCTCTTCCTCTTCCTCTTCCTCTTCCTCTTCCTCTATCTCTGCCTTTTGCTCTCCCTGCATCTATGCTTGCAAAGTTCTCAAAATGGCTTAACTGAGGCCTTTTTGTAGCTGGCTGATTGGTGTTCAGTGTTGTAAGTATGTATTTTCAGGTGTGTATCTTAGTGTTTTCAATTACCCGATGTGTTTTGTATTTTGAATAGCTGTGTCTTCCCAATGGTACCCTGAGATTTCATTTTTGAACGAAGTGTCTTATGTATGAAATAGTGTGTAGTGTGCAGGAGCAAGTGTGTTGCAGAATTGCAACTAAAGTGCAAAGCAGCGCTTTTGTTTAAGGTATGGTTACATGTGTTTAAGGTATAGTAACAAAAACTTCAATGATGAGAAGGCCTACGGGGAGGAGGTGGCTGATCTAGCACTCTGGTGCCAGGAGAACAGCCTCCTCTTGAACATCAAAAAAACGAAGGAGCTGATCATGGACTTTAGGAGGGCACATCATCCGAGGACGTACACTCCATTGAGTATAAATGGGGATCCTGTGGATAGGGTGAACTGTTTTAAATATCTGGGAGTCCACATCTCTGAGGATATGACATGGTCATCACACGCCTCAGCACTGGTGAGTAAGGCAAGGCAGCGCCTTTACCACCTCAGGCAATTGAGGAAATTCAGAGTGTCTCCGAGGATCCTCCAGTGCTTCTACGCAGCGGCGGTGGAAAGCATCTTGTCCGGGAACATTACCATCTGGTTCGGGAATTGCTCTGCCAAGGACAAGAAGGCTCTGCAGAGAGTAGTGAGTTCGGCCGAACGCACTATGGGAACTTCACTCACCCACCTGCAGGAACTATACAACAGGAGGTGCAACTCCAGAGCAAACAAAATCATGAGAGACCTCTTCCACCCCTGCAACGGACTGTTCCAGCCGCTACGGTCAGGCAAACGCCTCCGTTGCCACGCAGTGAGAACGGAGAGGTTGAGAAGGAGTTTCTTCCCAGAGGCAATTCGGACTGTAAATGCCTTTCTCACCAGGGACTAACTGTACAGAACGTTTTTCCTTCTATTATTTATTATGTAAAATAATATGTGTGTTATGGTTGTGTTTATAATTTGTTTGGTTGTTCTGTTGTTCCGCGAGCATTGCCACTTTCATTTCACTGCACATCTCGTATGTGTATGTGACAAATAAACTTGACTTGACTTGAAGTTGTGTTACTTTGGTCTAAGCATGGGTCTACAGTGTTCAAGCAATGGGCAAAAACTGTAAACGCCACTATTGTATCTGCCTCCACCACCACCCCTGGCAATGCATTCCAGGCCCCCACCACGCTTTATGTAAAACTCTTGTCCCGCACATCTATCTATGTATACGAATACTAAAACTCTCATCCTGACCACTTCCGGACTGCGTTGTTTTTAGATTTGCACAAACACGATACCATATATCGCTAGGATGTTTTCACCACCTTACTCACCGTTCTCCTCTGCTCCAAATGCACCAAGTTTTGTTCCGATTGGTGGAATATTACAAAAGTTATGAAGGTTTACAAAATCGCGAGATGAGCAGTTTGGTCTTCTCACCTGTCAGTCACCATGAAGGTAATGTCCCTTCCAGGGGCGAGGAGAATAAAGGCACAGAGGCCGGGCATGAGTCAGTCAGCCCAGAAGCTGTGAGTGAGAGTTGAGTCCAGAACTGTGAGTCCACAAGCCATTAGTGAGTGAACTGTGAGCCCACAAGCCGTGAGTGACTGAACTGTGAGTCCACAAGCCGTGAGTGACTGAATTGTGAGTTCACAAGCCGTGAGTGACTGAACTGTGTCCACAAGCTGTGCTGAGTTTGAAAGTCGTGCTGAGTTGGGAAGTCGCGCTGAGCCCGGAAGTCGAGCCTGAGTCCAGAGGTCCACAAGCTGTGAGTGGCTGAACTGTGAGTCCACAAGCCGTGAGTGAGTGAACTGTGAGCCCACAAGCCGTGGCTGAGTGACTGTGAGTCCACAAACCGTGGCTGAGTGAACTGCGAGTCCACAAGCCGTGGGTAAGTGAACAGTGAGTCCACAAGCTGTGAGTGAATGAACTGTGAGTCCACAAGCCATGAGTGAGTGAACGAACTGTGAATCCGCAAGCCATGAGTGAGTGAACTGTGAGTCCAGAAAGTTCACCACACCTGCCCACAAAAAAATCTCCTCTTTAACATTTAAATTGTTGTTATATTTTAAGTTATTCACATTTTAAGCTTTAATAAACCCCTTTTCCACTTGCCGTGCCCGTCAGCTGCACCTGCGCAGTAATACCTGCGTGTTCTACATCACAATGGGAACCCAATGGGAGGGAATGGCTGCACCACCGGAGAGCCACTAAGGGTGGATGGGGGGGGGGGGGGGGGGGGGGGGGCGTGGGAGTTGAGGGGGGAATGGAGTGAGTGCGTGGGGGGGGGGGAAGGGAAAGGGGCAGAGTGGGGGGGGTTGAGGGGAGGAGGGGTGATCAGGGACGTCACAATGAGAACCCATCATCTGAATCTGAATTGAATCAGAGAATCTGAATTGAATCTGAATCTGAATCTGAATCAGCCACGCCTGCGCAATTGGGGGCTATGCGTGAGTGGTGGAATATTGGAATTGGTGGAAAGGTGGAATATTGCGTTGGGGGACCAGCCCTCCTGTGTGAGAATGGGACCCAACGGGTCCCACTAAAGGGGCTGTCCCACTGCGGCGACCAAATTTGCGAGCTTAGAAGAGTTTAGGAGAATTTGAAAAAATATCATGTTGAAGACCTCCTTCGACTATGTAGAAGACTAGCTTTGATTAGCTTCGGGAAAATTGGACCCCAAATAGTGGAGAGTGAAGCCGACCTCCTTCGACCTCCCTTCGACTATGTTGAAGACTATCTACGACTACCTTTGACTACATTTGATTACCTTCGACTACCCTCGATTACCTATGAATAACATGCCGACCTACTATGACGTACCTCGACTAAACCTACGAGTAAAATAAAAATTTCCATGACGACCTTTTTTTACTCGCGGGCATTTTTCAGTCTGTTGAAAAATACGCCGCGACCTAGCTGAGGCCTCGAGTACACGGGGACTACTCTCGAGCATGAAGGAGAGTTACAGAGACCTCCTAGGACCTCGTGTCGACCATGCTGTGAGTATGTCGAGGGCAAACTCTTCTGAACTCGCGGATTAGGTCGCCGCAGTGGGACAGCCCCTTTAGTCTAGTCTCCAATAAATTTTCCCCCTCGCACATTATAGCTATGCCCTCTAGTGTTGGACATTTCCACCTAGGGAAAAAGGTTCAGACTGTATCCCCTATATATTTCTGTATCCCCTGTCTCCCCTCAAACTCCCATATTCCAGACAAAAAAATCCAAGTCTATCCAATCTCTCCCTGTAGCTGAAACCCTCTAATTCTCATTAGTCTCTGCAGGTAGCTTTCTTCAAAATATGTTGTGCAAATCATTGGGTCCAGGCGACTTGTCCTTAGTCACTTTGCTTGTTCCATCAGCTCTCATATCATTCACTGCATAAGTTGTTAATGCCAAATGTCTGTAAATAACTGCTTTTATAGTTTTTTAAGTCCTCTGATTATTTTCCCCCTCTTAATAATGTTGTATTCTCATCTTTAATCAAGTCCATTCATTCTTCTTCCACAATTTCCACAAGTAAAGGCACAGCAGCAGCGCCTTTACTTCCTGAGGAGGCTCAAGAAAGTCCACCTGTCCACCCGGATCCTGACCAACTTTTACTGCTGTTTTATAGAGAGTATCCTGACCACCTGCTTCACGGTATGGTACAGCAGCTGCGCTGCTGCGGACAGGAAGGCACTACAACGGGTGGTGAAAACCGCGCAGCACATCACCGGTGCCCCGCTCCCTGCCATGGATGCCCTCCACCGAAAACGGTGTCTGAGACGGGCTGGGAAGATCATCAAAGACCCCTCACACCCCAACCATGGACTGTTTGCCCTCCTCCCATCAGGGAGGTGGTACAGGAGCCTCAGGCCACGTACTAGTAGGATGAGGAACAGCTTCTACAATAATACAATTACATTGCTGAACTCGGAGTCCCGCCGATAGATTTCTCCGGTCCCTCCGTCCCCATTGTTTAATTATTCTGTATTTTTTGATTATTCTGTATCTTCTCTCTTTCTATTTTTTATTTTTTTATTTCTTTATGCACAACTACTACGGACTGACGCAAAACTGCATTTCGTTGTACTCATACTTGTATTTGTGCGATGACATTGAAGTTGAATTGAATTGAATTGAATTGAATTCACTAGCCTTTCTAAAGATTATATTGTATTCCCAGCAATGATCAATTTACTATGTTTAAGAGGGAACTGCAGATGCTGGAGAATCGAAGGTTACACAAAAAAGCTGGAGAAACTCAGCGGGTGCAGCAGCATCTATGGAGCGAAGGAAATAGGCAATGTTTCGGGCCGAAACCCTTCTTCAGACTGATCGGGGGCGGGTGTGGGTGGGGACAAGAAAGGGACAGAGGTCTTACCTTTGTCCCCCTCCGTCCCCACCTCAATGAATTCCGCGCCCACCACGACTTGGAGCGCTTCTACCGTCGCCTCCGCCTCACAGCTTTCTTCCATGGGAAGGAGTCCTCGCCCCCCACTGATGACCCCTTTTCCCGTCTCCAACGCACCCCCTCCTCGTGGAACCCCCCTCGTGGCCAATTTCCGGCTTTAGAACTTTTTATCAATAACTGCCGTCGCGACATCAACCGCCTCAACTTCTCCACTCCCCTGTCTCACTCCAATCTCTCACCACATGAACGTTCTGCCATCGACTCACTCCGCAACAACCCAGATTTGGTTATCAAACCCGCTGACAAGGGAGGTGCCGTGGTAGTCTGGCGCGCCGATCTCTACAAAGCTGAGGCCACGCGCCAACTATCGGACACCTCCTCCTACTTACCCCTGGACCATGACCCCACTGACGAGCACCAGGCCACCATCTCCAGCACCATCACCAACTTCATCCACTCCAATGCCCTACCCGACCGAGCCTCCAACCTCATCGTTCCCCAGCCCCGCACAGCCCGATTTTACCTTCTCCCTAAAATCCACAAACCTGATTGTCCCGGAAGACCCATTGTCTCCGCCTGTTCGTGCCCCACCGAACTCATTTCCAAATACCTTGACTCCATCCTATCACCCTTGGTTAAATCCCTCCCTACCTATGTCCAAGACACCTCAGACACTCTCCGTCGTCTCCGCGCATTCAATCCTCTAGGCCCTCACCCCCTCATCTTCACCATGGACGTCCAATCACTATACACCTCCATCCCCCACCACGATGGTCTCACAGCCCTCCGGTTCTTCCTCGACCAGAGAAGCAACCCATACCCAGCCACTGACACTCTCCTCCGCCTAGCGGAGCTGGTCCTTACCCTCAATAACTTCACGTTCGACTCCTCCCACTTCCTCCAAATACAAGGCGTAGCTATGGGCACACGCATGGGCCCCAGCTATGCCTGCCTATTTGTAGGTTACGTTGAGCAATCCTTGTTCAATACATACCAGGGCCCCATCCCCGACCTCTACCTCCGCTACATCGACGACTGCTTTGGTGCCACCTCCTGCACCCGCACACAACTGACTGACTTCATCCACTTCACCACTAACTTCCATCCGGCACTCAAATACACCTGGACCATTTCCGACACTTCCCTACCATTCCTTGACCTCACTATCTCCATTGCAGGCGATAGACTTCTAACCGACATACACTATAAACCCACTGACTCCCATGGCTATCTGGACTACACTTCTTCCCACCCTGCTTCCTGTAAGGACTCCATCCCCTACTCCCAATTCCTCCGTCTACGCTGCATCTGCTCCACGGATGAGGCGTTCCACACCAGGACATCTGAAATGTCCTCACTATTCAGGGAACGGGGGTTCCCCTCCTCCACCATAAATGAGGCTCGCAACAGGGTCTCTTCCATACCCCGCAACACTGCTCTCTCTCCCCATCCCCGCACTCGCAACAAGGGCCGAGTCCCCCTAGTCCTCACCTTTCACCCCACCAGCCGTCACATACAAAAAGTAATCCTCCGTCAGTTTCGCCACCTCCAACGTGACCCCACTACTCACCACATCTTCCCATCTCCCCCCATATCTGCCTTCCGCAAAGACCGCTCCCTCCATAACTCCCTTGTCAATTCTTCCCTTCCCTCTCGGTCCACCCCCTCCCCGGGCACTTTCCCTTGCAACCGCAAGAGATGCAACACTTGTCCCTTTACCTCCCCCCTCGACTCCGTTCAAGGACCCAAGCAATCGTTCCAGGTGCGACAGAGGTTTACCTGCATCTCTTCCAACCTCATCTATTGCGTCCGCTGCTCTAGATGTCAGCAGATCTATATCGGTGAGACCAAGCGGAGGTTGGGCGATCGTTTCGCCGAACACCTCCGCTCGGTCCGCAATAACCAAGCTGACCTCCCGGTGGCTCAGCACTTCAACTCCCCCTCCCACTCCGCCTCCGACCTCTCTGTCCTGGGTCTCCTCCATGGCCACAGCGAGCAGCACCGGAAATTGGAGGAACAGCACCTCATATTCCGTTTAGGGAGTCTGCACCCCGGGGGCATGAACATCGAATTCTCCCAATTTTGTTAGTCCTTGCTGTCTCCTCCCCTTCCTCAGCCCCCCTGCTGTCTCCTCCCATCCCCCAGCCTTCTGGCTACTCCTCCTTTTCCCTTTCTTGTCCCCACCCACCCTCATCAATTTACAATTCTTGCCTTGACCATGGCGATACATTCTAAGATACAATAGAGTATCCATTCCATTGTCGAACTTCTATTCAATTTTTTTAATTTAATATTGCTACTTTGTTTCTACTTGACTTGTTGTTTTATGATAGGTTTGGTAATACGCATGTTTTTTTGGACAAAAACTGTAAAGGAACGGTCATCTCAAGAGTCAAGTCAAGAGAGTTTTATTGTCAGGTGTCCCAGATCGGACAATGAAATTCTTACTTGCTGCAGCACAACAGAGTATGGAAACATAATGCAGAACAGGAGATAAAGTTCAGTGTGTCTATAGACCATAGACCATAAATACACAATAAATAAACAGATAACGTGCAATAGTAATAATACTGTTATTGTTTAGAGCTTATTTGTTGTTGTGTTTAATAGCCTGATGGCTGTGGGGAAGTAGCTGTTCCTGAACCTGGATGTTACAGTTTTCAGGCTCCTGTACCTTCTTCCAGATGGTAACGGAGAGATGAGTGTGTGGCCAGGATGGTGTGGGTCTTTGATGATGTTGGCATCCTTTTGAGGCAGCGACTGCGATAGATCCCCTCGATGGTGGGGAGGTAGAGCACATATGCCTGGAGATTGTAGGCAGCAGAGCAATGGATTTTAATTTTACCAAGATAGACTGCGACTAATGTAGAGGCAATGGCTCAGACTGGTTGGAGTTTGTTAAGTGTATTCAGGGAAGATTCTTCAGGCAATTTGTAGAAGGCATGTGAAGTCAAGAGAGAGGGCAATATTGTTTAGCCTAATCTATTGTTAGGGAAATGGGAAGAGCAAGTGACTGTGAAGTGACAGTGGCCTTTTGAGACCAGCACCCACCGACCAGTCTATTAGTTTACTTTAGTTTAGTTTAGAGAGTAGCTCTTACCGTTTGTTCCAGCTGTTTCAGCTCCTTCACCTTTTCTTTGGCCTCTCCTCTTGTAGCCATTTCAAATACTGCTTGTTGAGGAATGGACTCTTCTTCTGAGCTTTCCGTTGTTTGATATGAAACAGACTTTGTTGATTGAAGAGCTTCCAAATCTTCTTGAACCTGAAGTTTGATAGTGGCTTTCCTGGGTCCTCGTGTGAGTTTTCCTTTTCTCATCTAAAGGTTCCGTTAAACTCTGATTTGTTTTGTTAATTTATGATGACATCACTCCCACAACGCCAAGCAACCTTCGGTGAGTATTTTTTTAAATCGTTCCCTACTTTAAAAAGGCTTTTTATGCGATTCACGGGGAGCTGAGCTCAATGCTGTGCCCTCACCACAACATGGCCACACCGGAAGTATCTAGTTTAGAGATATAGCGCAGAAACAGGCCCTTCAACCCACCAAGTCCGCGCCGACCAGCGATCCCTGCACACTAACAAAATCCCACACACACTAGGAACAATTTACATTTATACCAAGCCAATTAACCTACAAACCTGTACGTCTTTGGAGCGTGGGACGAAACAGAGGATCCTGGAGAAAACCCACACAGGTCACGGGGAGAACGTACAAACTCCGTACAGACAGCACCCGTAGTCAGGATCGAACCCGGGACTCTGGTGCTGTAAGGCAGCTACTCTACCGCTGCGCCACTGTGTAAAACTGTCCTCAGCATGGATTCTGATGAAGCTCCATGAATCTAAACAAAGTCCTGAAGTCATTCACTGCTAACTGTTTCCCCACCTACCTCTCATTCAGCTAAACAATCTGGAACTACTAAGCAATGATTGGTATATAGCTATCTTTAATGATGCTGTCACTGTTGTTTGATCACCATGTTATTTTGCATGTTGTACGGCAATACTCCACTGTTGTCACAGATTTGATTATTCTGCTGTTTATGACAGCCGTAATATGAAGGGGTATTTTCAAATCTACAAGGTGACTTCGTGACTGTCAGCTGAATCAAATTCTCCTTCCTGAAGTAGTCAATCATCTCTCTGTGATTTTAGCATCGTGTTAAAGTGTCAGATTAGCTGTCATTATACTCAGTCTGTGCCATTTTTAATGCCCTTGATGTCAATGAAATGAAATGAAGATGCTCTGCGTTCAACATCGACTGATCAGGAATCAGTCGAGTGGAGCTGGCACCCCGCACACATTTCTCCACCCAGACCTTCGGGACACGATCAACGCTTTGACACTTCCACAAGCAGCAGCATTTTAATTCTGACTTTCATTCCTTTATTGCGCAGGTTCATGCTTCAATGGAAATGTTGGTTCCTATCAGTTAATTCTGCAGTCTTCAGATCTGCTGGGAGTTTCAACACTTCTAATACCAATTAAAAATGTGGTTAATTAAATTTGTGGCTGGCACGGGTAGCATGGCGGCGCAGCGATAGATCTGCTGCCTAGCAGCGTTTGTAGCATCAGAGACCCGGGTTCGACCCATGACCTGCGTGGGTTTTCTCTGGGATCTCCAGTTTCCTCCCACACTCCAAAGGTTTGTAGGTTCATCGACTTGGTACAAGTGTAAATTGTCTGTAGAAGTAACGCTAGTGTGCAGGGATCACTGGCCATTGTGGACGGTGGGCCGAAGAGCCTGTTTCCGTGCTGTATCTCTAAACTAAACTAAAGTGCGATACTGCAAAGTTCAAAGCTGCCTATAGATTTCACTCGGTCCAGTGAGATAGAGTCATTCCTGGAATATCTAGGGCACAGGACAGAAGCAACTACACAAATGACACAAAGGATAACATAAAAACATTGAAAGGCATTGGTTTCATAGAATACATAGAATGCATTGAAAATAGGTTCAGGATTAGGCCCATCGGCCCTTCGAGCCAGCACCGCCATCAAATGTGATCATGGCTGATCATCCACAATCAGTAACCCGTGCCTGCCTTCTCCCCATATCACTTGATTCTGCTAGCCCCTAGAGCTCTATCTAACTCTCTTTTAAATTCATCCAGTGAATTGGCCTCCACTGCCCTCTGAGGCAGAGAATTCCACAAATTCACAACTCTCTGGGTGAAAAAGGTTTTCTTCATCTCAGTTCTAAATGGCCTACATGCATCTTTTTTTTAAACTGTGCCCTTGGTTCTGCTTCCACAACATCGGGAACATGTTTCCTGCATCTAGCGTGTCCAATCGCTTAATAATTTTATATGTTCCAATTAGATCCCCTCTCATCCTTCTAAATTGCAGTGTATACAAGCCCAGGCATTCCATTATTTTATCATATGGCAGTCCCAAAATCTCGGGACTTAACCTGGTGAACCTACGCTGCACTCCCTCAATAGCAAGAATGTCCTTCCTCAAATTAGGAGACCAAAACCGCAAACAATACTCTGGGTACAACTGCAGAAAGGCCTGTACTACTGCAGAAGGACAACTCCAGAAGCAGGGGCCACAGTTTAAGAGTGGAGATTTTTAAGAATAAGGGGTAGGCCATTTAGAACGGAGACGAGGAAACACTTTTTCCTCACACAGAGTGGTGAGTCTGTGGTATTCTCTGCCTCAGAGGGCGGTGGAGGCAGGTTCTCTGAATGCTTTCAAGAGAGGGCTAGATAGGGCTTTGAAAGATAGCAGAGTCAGGGGATATGGGGAGAAGGCAGGAACGGGGTACTGATTGGGGATGAACACCTATGATCACATTGAATGGCGTGCTGGCTCAAAGGGCCGAATGGCCTACTCCACTTCTGCGTTTTTATTATTTTTTGTCTAAGTTTCTATGTAGTTTTTGTTATTTTTTGTTGGGGTGTGTGTGTGGGGGGGGGGGGGTGGGGGGGGTGGGAAGGAGGGGGTAACTTTTAATCTCTCCCTGCACGGGAGACCCGACCTTTTCTTTGTCGGGTCTCCGTTGTCGTTGGGGCTGCAATGAGAAGCTGCCTCCAACAGGAGAAGACCGGGGATTCTGGTGCCGACGACTCACCTCACCGCCGCGGAGCTGGCCGAGTCCAGAGCGGGTGGAGCGGTGGTGGAGCGCTGCTGCTGCTGCGGCCCGACCTCCGGAGATTCGGAGGCTGCAACTGCGGGTCTGGCGGACGGCGGCACCGGGAGCCCACGGATCCCTGGAGGGAGACCGTTTTTCAGGGCTCTTGCAACGGCGACTTCTCCCGCCCGAGTTGCGGGGTCGAAGAGCTCCTGGAGCGGGGCCTGACATCACCGCCCCGCGTGGCTTGGAATGGCCGCGGGACTCTGCGAGCGCACGCCGGGGGCTCTAACACCAAGACCCGGTGTGCGACCTTGCACCACCCAGCGTGGCTTTAATGGCCGCGGGACAATCGCCATCGCCAGCCGGGGGCTTTGACTTTGACTCTGACATCGGGGGGGGGGGGGGGGAGAGTGCAGTGGAGAGATAAGTTTTTTTGGCCTTCCATCACAGCGATGTGATGGATGTTTATGTAAATTATGTTGTGTCTTGGGTCTATTTGTTTGTAATGTATGGCTGCAGAAACGACATTTCGTTTGGACCTCAAGGGGTCCAAATGACAATTAATTTGAATCTTGAATCTTGAATCTTGTACCTATTGTCTATTGTCTATTGACCTCTTTACTCCTAAACTCAAATCCTCTCGTTATGAAGGCCAACATGCCATTGGCTTTCTTCACTGACTGCTATACCTGCATGCTTACGTTCAGTGACTAATGACAAGGCCACCCAGAACTCGTTTTACTTCTCTTTTTCCTAAGCTGACACCATTCAGATAATAATTTGCCCTCCTGTTTTTGCCATCAAGGTGGATAACCTCACATTATTCCACATTATACCGCATCTACCATGCATCTGCCCACTCCCCCAACCTATCCAAGTCACCCTGCATCCTCATAACATCCTCTTCACAATTCATACTGCCACCCAGCTTTGTGTCATCTGCAAATTTGCTAATGTTACTTTCAATTCCTTCATCTAAATCATTGAATTATATTGTAAATAGCTGCGATCCCAACACCGAGCCTTGCGGCACCCCACTAGTCACTGCCTGCCATTCTGAAAGGGACCCGTTAATCCCAACTCTTTGTTTCCTGTCTGCTAACCAATTTTCCATCCATGTCAATAGCTTTCCCCCAATACCATGTGCTCTAATTTTGCCAACTAATCTCCTGTGTGGGACCTTATCAAATGATCCAGAATTTATAGAACATTGGAAAATGATCACCAATGCATCCATGATTTCTTGAGCCACCTCCTTGAGTACCCTGGGATGCAGACCATCAGGCCCTGGGGATTTATCAGCCTTAAGTCCCACCAGTCAACCCAATACCATTTTCTTGACTATTATGAATTTCCTTTGGTTCCTCCGTCACCCTAGATCCTCTGTCCCCAAATACATCAGGGGGATTGTTTGTGGCTTCCTTAGTGAAGACAGAACCAAAGTACTTGTTCAACGTCTGCCATTTCCTTGTTCCCCATAATAAATTCACCTGTTTCTGTCTTCAAGGGACCCACATTTGTCTTAACTAATTTTTTCCTCTTCACATACCTAAATAAGCTTTTACTATCCTCCCTTATATTCTTAGCAAGCTTACCTTCGTGCCTCATCTTTTCTCCATGTATTGCCTTTTTAGTTATCTTCTGTTGCTCTTTAAAAGTTCCCCAATCCTCTTGCTTCCCGCTCATCTTTGCTACGTTATACGTCTTCTCTTTTAGTTTTATACTGTCCCTGACTTCCCTTGTCAGCCACAGTTGCCTCTTAGTCCCCTTAGAATCTTCCTTCCTCTATGAAATTAAATGATCCTGCATCTTCTGGTTTATTCCCAGAAATACCTGCCATTGCTGTTCCACCGTCATCCCTGCTAGGGTCACTGTCCAGTCAACTTTGAGCAGCAGCTCCCTCATGCCTCTATAGTCCCCTTTGTTCAATTGCAATACTGTACCTTCACCATCTCAAATTGCAGGTTACAATTTATCATATTATGGTCACTACCTCCTAATGGTTCCTTTACCTTGAGTTCCCTTATCAAATACAATTCATTACGCAAAGAGTAGGAGTAAACGGGTCCTTTTCACAATGGCAGGCAGTGACTAGTGGGGTACCCCAAGGCTCAGTACTGGGACCCCAGCTATTTACAATATATATTAATGATCTGGATGAGGGAATTGAAGGCAATATCTCCAAGTTTGCGGATGACACTAAGCTGGGGGGCAGTGTTAGCTGTGAGGAGGATGCTAGGAGACTGCAGGGTGACTTGGATAGGCTGGGTGAGTGGGCAAATGTTTGGCAGATGCAGTATAATGTGGATAAATGTGAGGTTATCCATTTTGGTGGCAAAAACGGGAAAGCAGACTATTATCTAAATGGTGGCCGATTGGGAAAGGGGGAGATGCAGCGAGACCTGGGTGTCATGGTACACCAGTCATTGAAGGTAGGCATGCAGGTGCAGCAGGCAGTAAAGAAAGCGAATGGTATGTTAGCTTTCATTGCAAAAGGATTTGAGTATAGGAGCAGAGAGGTTCTACTGCAGTTGTACAGGGTCTTGGTGAGACCACACCTGGAGTATTGCGTACAGTTTTGGTCTCCAAATCTGAGGAAGGACATTATTGCCATAGAGGGAGTGCAGAGACGGTTCACCAGACTGATTCCTGGGATGTCAGGACTGTCTTATGAAGAAAGACTGGATAGACTTGGTTTATACTCTCTAGAATTTAGAAGATTGAGAGGGGATCTTATAGAAACTTACAAATTCTTAAGGGGTTGGACAGGCTAGATGCAGGAAGATTGTTCCCGATGTTAGGGAAGTCCAGGACAAGGGGTCACCGCTTAAGGATAAAGGGGAAATCCTGTAAAACCGAGATGAGAAGAACTTTTTTCACGCAGAGAGTGGTGAATCTCTGGAACTCTCTGCCACAGAGGGTAGTTGAGGCCAGTTCATTGGCTATATTTAAGAGGGAGTTAGATGTGGCCCTTGTGGCTAAGGGGATCAGGGGGTTATGGAGAGAAGGCAGGTACGGGATACTGAGTTGGATGATCAGCCATGATCATATTGAATGGCGGTGCAGGCTCGAAGGGCCGAATGACCTACTCCTGCACCTAATTTCTATGTCTATGTCTATTACACGATGCTTGGAATGTTGTAGAAAGCTTGGTTGATGCAATACCACCATAAATCTTATCTGAAAGTGGCTCTGCCTGAAGCAAGCACTGTCACTGTGGCAGAGTGGCGCAGTGGTAGAGTTACTGCCTTACAGCATCAATGACCCGGGTTCGATCCTGACTACGGGTGCTGTCTGTACGGAGCTTGTACATTCACCCCGTGACCTGTGTGGGTTTTCTCAGAGATCTTCAGCTCCCTCCCACACTCCAAAGGCGTACAGGTTTGTAGGTTAATTGGATAGTATAATGTAAATTGTCCCTAGTGTGTGTAGGATAGTGTTAATATGCGGGGATCGCTGATCGGCGCAGACTCGGGGGGCCGAAGGGCCCGTTTCCGTGCTGTATCTCTAAACTAAACTATACTAAATGTGCTGCAGATGGTGAATAGTGCCCAGACCAGAGCTCCAGCCTAGAGTGGCTATCAAAGAAAACTTTAAAACACACCTCAAAGATTGGATAAGGCAATCAAAGTCTTTATTTAAGAGCGTCAAATACAGTGATTACTCGGAGCAATCTCACAGTTTGCTCAACGAACAAAGATTAATTTACTCCTTATACAACCACGCGGTGTCCTTTTGATTTCCCTTGCCCGCAGGCACTCAAGCCTTTTTCCTTGTCACAAGGTCCTACGCCATTTTTCCTTTTTCCTCTTCACAAGGTCCTACAACAATCATTGATCACGCACCTCAGCAAGACACAGATGAACAAATACATTTCAATCGCACCCGGCGGCAGACTGGCAGATGTCCTGATACACTTTAAGTCTTATTTTATTTTAATTTCCATTTGTTCTTTCGCACTACCCAGCTGAGAGTGACCACACAGCCCAGAGCTCCTGCCAAGAGTGACCACCTGGAGTGACAACCCAGACCAGAGCTCCAGCCAAGTTCAAATTTTATCCACCCTCTCCCTGCAGTTAATCCTTATCTATCTATATATTAAAACTCTGTGTGTGTGTGTGTGTGTGTGTGTGTGTGTGTGTGTGTGTGTGTGTGTGTGTGTGTGTGTGTGTGTGTGTGTGTGTGTGTGTGTGTGTGTGTGTGTGTGTGTCTGCGTGTGTGTCTGTGTCTGTGTGTGTCTGTGTGTCTGTGTCTGTGTCTGTGTCTGTGTCTGTGTCTGTGTGTGTGTCTGTGTCTGTGTCTGTGTGTGTGTGTCTGTGTCTATGTGTGTCTGTGTGTGTGTCTGTGTGTGTGTCTGTGTGTGTGTCTGTGTGTGTCTGTGTGTGTGTCTGTGTGTGTGTGTGCGCGTGTGTGCGTGTGTGTGTGTGTGTGTGTGTGTGTGTGTGTGTGTGTGTGTGTATTTGTTTGTGTGTTGTCACATCTTCTCGAAAAAACGACGCAATATTGGTAAAATGTTTACATATTCGGGTAGAGATTTACCCCCTGGAGACCGAAATCACCTTATCTGAACATTTTGTGCTTTATTTCTTGAGTTATTACTGAAAATGTTCACAGATCTGATCAAACTTTGAAATGAAAAAGCCTGTTTTTCGCTGATGATGTCACAATGGATCTGCGACTGACTCGCCTCCCTCTCCCTCCCTCTCTCCCCCCTCCCTCTCCCCCTCTCTCTCCCCCCTCTCTCCCCCCTCTCTCCCCCCCTCTCTCTATGTTGAAGGTGCTGCCATACATTTTATATTTTCCTTTTATATCTGACCTCCCAAAATGCATCTCCTCACATTTGTCTGAATTATATTCCATCTGCTATTTCTCTGCCCATATCAGTAAATGATCTACATTCTACCATGTCCTTTGACAGTCTTCTTCACCATCTGCAACTACTTATTTTTCTGTTGTCTGCAACCCATTTTTTTCCCTATGTCTATCAAACTGTACAAATTCTCAACTCCTCTGCCTTCTGTTGTGGGGTACACTGACTCTAACTTCCCCCCCCCCCCCCCCCCCCTCACCAACCCCCCAATCTTTGCACATCCCCAATCCTTTCCGCTCTTTACTTTCATTTCATGTTTCATGTATCTTGTTGTGTTTTATGACCGTTGGCAGAACAATTTCCCTCCTGTGATAAATAAAGTTATAGACAATAGGCCCTTCGAGCCAGCGCCGCCATTCAATGTGATCATGGCTGAACATTCATAATCAGTACCCTATTCCTGCCTTCTCCCCATATCCCTGACTCCGCTATCTTTCAGAGCCCTATCTAGCTCTCTCTTGAAAGCATCCCGAGAACCAGCCTCCACCCTCTGGGGCAGAAAATTCCACAGATTCACAACTCTCTGTGTGAAGAAGTGTTTCCTCATCTCTGTTCTAAATGGCTTACCCCTTATTCTAAACTGTGGCCCCTGGTTCTGGACTCCTGGGTGAGGGTGTCTAATGTTAAAAGACCCGAAACACCCAATGACCCCAGGTTACATCACTGAAGATGTGTTCAGGAGCATCAAGATATGTATTTTATCAATTAAAGTCCACTGTAAGTTGTCTCTGGTATGTAGATAAGGGGCAGATCCTGAGGCCGTTTATAGAACTGTGAGGAGAAGAGGAGAAGAATGAGAAACGGCTCAGAATGCAGGGTGGACCTATGGACCTGTTTCCATTCTGTATCTGACAAGGTGTCGACGACCTTTTTTACTTAACCCAGTTCTCGCAGTTTCTATGAAATTTGGTCTGGGGTCATCCTGGTGGATATGTAGATGAAGTGATTCATGAAAGTCTGCCATTCAACGTAAATTGGTGTTGCAGCACTTTAGTTTAGCTTAGAGATACATTGTGGAAACAGGACCTTCGGCCCACTGAGTCCGCGCCGACCAGCAATCCCCGCACATTAACACCATCCTACACACACACACACACACACACACCAGGGGCAATTTGTATTTATGCCAAGCCAATTTCGTTGTCTCTGTACTGTACACTGACAATGACAATTACACACACGGGACAATTTTTACATTTACACCAAGCCAATTAACCTACAAACATGCACGTCTTTGGAGTGTGGGAGGAAATCGAAGATCTCGGAGAAAACCTAGCAGTTTACAGGGAGAACGTACAAACTCCGTACAGACAGCACCCGTAGTCGGGATTGAACCTGGGTCTCTGACGCTGTAAGGCAGCTGCTCCACCGCTGCGCCACCGGGCCGCACAAATCCCTAGTACAAATCTGGTGCAATTGTGTTTCATTTTGAAACCGGCACATGGATTGAGTAAGGCAATGTAATGACTAAGTGTACCACTTCAGTTTCTCTTTAAAGAAAACTTTTGACATCACTTTTGCCATTTGGATTTATATAATGAAGCACAATGACATTGGTTCATGTGCGGTCAGAGGAGCCAGTGTCTTTTCTGCTCGTTGTTTTGACAGTTTTGATTATGGAGTTGCATTTCGTCCTGTCTTTCACCACTTCCCTTTGGCAACTGATGGAAGCTAAGATGACTTGGAATGTAATGTATTGTGCGAAAAAAAGCGAGAGGTGAAAATAAAGCTCAAAGTTCTCAACTAAAAGCTTTTTTAAGAAGCTTCACGTGTAGTTTTATGCATTGCTGCAGAAAGAAAAAAGAACACCCAGTTATTGCTGAAATATCATTACTGCATCTTAAGGTCGTGCTTTTTAGATAGAAAATAGACAGGAAGGTTAGAGTTACCACAGCAAAATGGTGCTGGCCAATTCTGGTAGTGAATGACAAATGGCTGTCCACTGCTTCTACTTTATGTTGTTTTGTTTTTGTTTTGTTTAGTTTAGAGATACAGCGCGGAAACATGTCCTTCAGCCCACCTGGTGCATGCCGACCAGTGATCCCCGCATATATTAACACTATCCTAAACCCGCTAGGGACAATTTTTACATTTACACCAAGCCAACGAACCTGCAAATCTGCACGTCTTTGGAGTGTGGGAGGAAACCGAAGATCTCGGAGAGATCTGGGGAGAATGTACAAACTCTGTACAGACAGCACCCGTACTCGGGATCGAACCCGGGTCTCCGGCGCTGCATTCAGTGTAAGGCAGCAACTCTACCGCTGCGCCACCGTGCCGGCCTGCACCAGAGTTACCAGACTGTCACCAGAGTTACCAGGCTGCCTGAAAATGGCATCTCAGGAACAGGGTGGACAGAAAGGCTTTCGGTACGTTGGCCTTCATCAGTCGCGGTATAGAGTATAGGTTGGGATGTTATATTACCGTTGCACAAGATATTGGTGAGGCCGCACCTAGTGTATTGTGTTCAATTTTGCTTACCCTGCTATAGGAAAGATGTTAGGGAGATTGTTCACGATGTTAGGGAAGTCCAGGACAAGGGGTCACAGCTTAAGGATAAGGGGAAATCCTTTAAAACCGAGATGAGAAGAACTTTTTTCACACAGAGAGTGGTGAATCTCTGGAACTCTCTGCCACAGAGGGTAGTTGAGGCCAGTCCATTGGCTATATTTAAGAGGGAGTTAGATGTGGCCCTTGTGGCTAAGGGGATCAGGGGGTATGGAGAGAAGGCAGGTACGGGATACTGAGTTGGATGATCAGCCATGATCATATTGAATGGCGGTGCAGGCTCGAAGGGCCGAATGGCCTACTCCTGCACCTAATTTCTATGTTTCTATGTTTCTATGTTATTAAGCTTGTAAGAGAGCAGAGACAATTTACAAGGATGTTGCCAGACCCTGAGGGTCTGAGTTATAGGGAGAGGTTGGGCAGGCTAAGATTTTGAGTCCGGGAGGCTATGGGGGGGGGGGGGGGGGGGGGGGGGGGGGGGGGGATAATATAGAGGTGTATAAGATGATGAGGGGAATAGACAGGGTGAATGCACAGATAATTTTGCTCAGAGTACGCAATTTAAGAACCAGAGGGCATAGGTTTAAGGTGAGAGGGGAAAGATTTAATAGGAACCTGTCATAAAATCATACAGTGAGGAAACAGGCCCTTCAGCCCAACTTGCCCACACTGACCCATATGTCCCATCCTTGACTAGTCCCACCTGCCTACTTTGCCACATTTCCCTGTAAACCTGTCCTAGCCCTGACGCGCCTAATAGTTTCTTAAACAATACAATAGCCCATGCTTGAACTACCTCGTCTGGCAGTTCGTTCCATACACCCACCAGCCTTTGTGTGAAAAAGTTACCGCCAATGTTCCCCCTTCACCTTAAACCTATGTCCTCTGGTTCTCGATTCCCCTTCTCTGGGCACAAGACTCTATCCATTCCACACATGATTCAACTAAATGTTTCATGCTCATGAACTCATCACACTGGTGCCTAATAGAATGACATTAGTAGACATCAGAGAATTTTGAACCAGAATGCCAAATTGCTCTTGCAGAGATTGCGTAAATTGTACCGTCAGACTCAGGGAATTCAGGAACAGACGAAATGTGTGGGAAGGAACTGCAGATGCTGGTTTAAACCAAAGATAGACACAAAAAGCTGGAGTAACTCAGCGGGACAGGCAACATCTCTGGAGAGAAGGAATAGGGAAAGGAAAATGTCCGAAGAAGGCTCTCAACCCAACATCACCTATTCCTTTTCTCCAGAGATGCTGTCTGAACCGTTGAGTTACTCCAGAATGTGTGTCTTATCTTCTGAATTCAGGAGCAATTTATTTTCCACTTTCTAAGTGCAGTGCAGGTGTAACGACACCCAGTGGTTAAGCTATGTTATGCAGAGCCCTCGTCGGAAGTCGGGACTGTCATGTGACAGTTTTTTTTTGCGAGGTTTTGAGTTAGGAGATGTGTTCAGTTAGGTAGTGCTCTTTGCAACGACAACAACTTAAAACCGTTTCTCTCGACTAATTTCACATGTATTTCAAAAGCCGTTTTGTTAATAAAACTACTTGCTTTACCTGCTTGGTCTCGCTACAATTGGTGACCCCGACAATCCAAAATGTTTCTTTAGGATCCGCTGCTGTGGGTGCAGCAACTAACCTCGACGCCAACCTAGCCCAGCAGAATGCAGTTTCACTCAAGATGCCCGTTTTCTGATCGGCACAACCTCACGTATGGGTAATGCAATCAGGTTTTACTATCCCTCTTCAATTGAAGCAAGGCGGCTCTGAATTGGACAATTGTACCTGTTTGTTCACCCCAATTTGGCAGATGAAACACATGAATGAGACGTACAAGATAAAGGCTATGCATGTGTAACGGACTTGGTAGTCGCTGTTCAGACTACTCTCCTGTGAGGAATTATCTCATCTTGTTCCCAGACCTACTGCTGTGTTGCTGGAAGCACAGGAGGAAATGAAGCTTCTGTTTGGTCAATGACCCATGGCCTCTTCTGCAAAAAAACAATCTACTCCAAATCACATTTCTGATATTCGGGAAATAAATATGAATTCAACAGATTTTATTTTAATAAAGAGATCCTTTCTTGTTTGCCATTGAAGCAGACATTAACATAATTTTCAACGAGTCATAGTGATACAGTGCGGAAACAGGCACTTCGGCCCAACTTGCCCACACCGTTCAACATGTCCCAGCTACACAAGTCCCACCTGCCTGTATTTGGTCCATAGCCCTCCAAACCTGTCCTATCCATGAACTTGTCTAATTGTGGACATAAAAACAGCTTTGGGTGTCCACGAGTAGTAGCTCTACTCAATAACCAAAACTCTGTAGCCTCCTTTTGTTCTGGTATTTTATTTAATTCACATGTTTAATCGATAATGTTTTATTATTTATGTTTAATGTTTAATATGTCATTCCTAACTGTCACTGTATATCATGTTGTCACTTGCGGGTGGAGCACCAAGGCAAATTCCTTATATGTGAATAACTGGCCAATAAACTTATCCATTAATTAATTAATAAATTCATTCATTCATTCTTAAATGTTGGGATGGTCCCAGCCTCAAGTACCTCATCTGGCAGCTTGTTCCATACACCCACCACCCTTTGTGTGAAAAGGGGCTCTCAATTCACTCGTGTTGCTCCTAACAATGAACAGAGTAGGTGGGCTGGTGCTTTCTCTTGCTAATGGAACAGCACAGCAGGCTTTGCTCATCCCTCTCACTCGTGACTCATTTTGATGGATAACAAGAGGAGTTAGACAGGTTGGGTCCGTGTTCCAATAAATGAAGGTTCTGAAATGGAACATGTGCAAGGAATATCAATTCTCTCACGTAGATTTATCAAAGGGGAAGTGGCCCCAAGCTATACATCGGTTTTCCAGGTCTACGCCAGCAATGAGACGATTTTCCGCTGTTCATCAGACACGTTGTGATGGCTGACACCTACCTGCTCTACATTCCACAAATTTGGTTGACTTATGATGAGGGGTACTTTCTAGACACAAAAGAAAATGTATGTTTTCTGATTGTATAACCAATTTTTTTTTTGTGAGATGCTTTCTTTCATTAATACCATAGTCATAGGGTGATAGAGCGTGGAAACAGGCCCTTCGGCCCAACTCGCCCCATTCTGGCCAACATGTCCCAGTAACTCTAGTCCCAGCGTTTAGTTCATATCCCTCCAAACCTGTCCAAACCATGTATCTGTCTAATTGTTTCTTAAATGTTGGGATAGCAGTTGCCTCAACTACCTCCTCTGGCAGCTCATTCCGTACACCCACACCACTTTGTGTAAAAACGTTACTCCTCATATTCCAATTAAATCTTTTCCTCTTCACCTTAAACCTATGTCATCTGGCCCTTGATTCCCCTACTCTGGGCAAGAGACTCTGTGCATCTACCCAATCCATTCCTCTCAAGAGATACACCTCTATAAGATCACCCCTCATCCTTCTGCGCTCCAAGGAATAGAGTCCCAGCCTACTAAACCTCTCGCTAAAGCTCAGACCCTCTAGTCCTGGCAAAGTCCTTGTAAATCTTCTTTGTATCCTGTCTGAAGAAGGGTCCCGACCCAAAATGTCACCCATTTCATCTCTCCAGAGATGCTCTCTGACCAGCCGAGTTACTCCAGCACTTTGGGTCTATCTTCAGTTGAAACCAGCATCTGCAGTTCATTCCTACAAACGTCTCTGCACCCTTTCCAGCTTGACTACATCTTTCCTATAACATGGTGCCCAGAACTGAACACAATACTCAACATGCAGCCTCACCAATGTCTTATACAACTGCAACATGACCTCTACAACTTCTACACTCTATAATATGTTGAATTAAAGTACCCCTGGTCACAGCCCACAGCTTGGACCCTCTGCCTGCAGTCTGTGGACTGCTGAAACCCTGCCCTTGAAATGCCCTGAAGGCTATCGAGAACTTCCCATGGTTTTCCACTGAACACAGAACATAAAACAGTGCAGCACAAGAACAGGCCCTTGAATAATATCTGTGCCAAACAAAAACAATATCTGTGCCAGACATGATGCCAAGAACAACTCTTATCTGCCTGCACATAATCCATGTCCCTCCATTCCCTGCATGTCCACGTGCCTATCCAAAAGTTTTAAATGCCACTATTTTATCTGCCTCCATCAATAACCCCAGGCACTCACCACCCTCTGCAAAAAAGCATTCTCTGCTCATCTCCTTTAAACTTTGCCCCTCTCATCTTAGAGCTATGCCCCCCTAATATTTGATTCTTCCATCCTGGGAACAAGGCTATGAATGTCTCCGCTATACCTGTTCTCTTAATGTTATATACAGTAAGTCTACCAGGTCTTGCTGCAACCTCCAGAGAAAACCACCCAGGTCTGACCAACCTCTCCCTGTTGTTAAATAACACTAATCCAGCCAACCTGACCTCCCGGTGGCTCAGCACTTCAATTCCCCCTCCCACTCATTATCCGGCCTCACTGTCCTTGGTCCCCTCCATGGCCAGAGCGAGCAACTCTGGATATTGGAGGAACAGCACCTCATATTCCGCCTGGGGAGCCTGCATCCTGGAGGTATGGACATTGAATTCTCCCAATTTTGTTAGTCCTTGCTGTCTCCTCCCATCCCTCAGCCTTCGGGCTCCTCCTCCTCCTTTTTCCTTTCTTCTACCCCCCCCCCTCCCCCCTCAAGGGTTGCGGCCCGAAACGTTGCCTATTTCCTTCGCTCCATAGATGCTGCTGCAACCGCTGAGTTACTCCAGCATTTTTGTGTACCTTCGATTTTCCAGCATCTGCAGTTCCTTCTTAAACACTAATCCAGGCATCATTCTGGTAATCGCCCCCTGCACCCTATACAAAGCCTCTGCATCCTTCCTGTAATGGGGTGATTAGAACGGCACGCAATACTCCAAATGCGGCCTGACCAAAGTCCTATAAAGCGGCGTCGTGACTTTCTGAAGGGTGACCCGATTCAGCTGAAGGAAGTGTGGGGTGGAACAGTGGAGTAGTGGAACACCAGCATCAGGCCTGCCCGTCTCAGACCAATGCATTTAGCTGAGCATGTGCCACTCTTGGCCGGAGATTACCCATCAAATTGCCTCTCAGTTAGCACAACCTTGTAGTTAGTGTCTTTTGCTGCTCAAGTCATAGAGTCATAGCGTCATCGAGTGATACAGCATGGAAACAGGCCCTTCGGCCCAACTTGCCCACACCGGTCAATATGTGCCAGTTACACTAATCCCACCTGCCTGCGTTTGGTCCATATCCCTCCAAACCTGTCCTATCCATGTACCTGTCTAACTGTTTCTTAAATGTTGGGATAGTCCCTGCCTCAACTACTTCCTCTGGCAACTCGTTCCATACTCCAACCACCCTTTGTGTGAAGAAGTTACCCCTCAGATTCCTATTAAATCTTTTTCCCTTCACCTTAAACCTATGTCGTTATTAAAATTATTATTTATTAACATACAAGTGGAAGCTATTTTGCATTAAAAAGCTCATCCCTCATAACTAGTCTCAAAATACGATTTGATATTATTGTTGTGTAAATCTATCTGCTTCCAGCTTGCTTCAAGCTATCACCGTTAAAAATTACCCAATTTGTCTTCTCCAGCCTATTACAGACGTGTTGTGTATATGAATGTATGAATGTATGAATGAGTGAATGAGTGAATGAATAATCTATAGTCACGTATCGCGTCACAGGGAAATTCTTTGCTTGCATACCCAAGGTATACAAATAGTCGCCATATAAAGGGCACTGAGAAAGATACAAAGTACCCCGCTAGGTCCCCCTCTGTCCTCCACTCCCTCTCAGTGGTCCCCCCATGCCGAGACCTCCTTTGTTCCTTCCCCCCGGCAGCGGCGTCCTCACTCCCACGTGGTCCGTCCTCGTCCGTCTGTTGGCGCCCTCATCGATCGACCACCGCACCTACCTTTCTGCCATCACCGCCAAATCCTCTCCTGATGCCTTCTCGCAAATACATGTCACAATAGATCTTTCTGAGCACGAATTTAAACTTCGTTCAGACCAGGTTTAGCATTGAGCGAGACACCTTGCTCAATCCATTGAAAGCGGGCACATAATTAATGAATAACACTGCAAATAAAGAGGCAATGTTTGAACATGTACTGAATGATGCCATGACCATGTTTTCCTGGCTTATCTATCAGCCTATGATGGTCCCATCAGATGCATGATCTGCTCTGACCATTGTCTTAGCCTATCTGTTCAATGGTTCACTTGTTCAATAGTACTTTACGTATGATTAATAGTACAGAAGGCTGAGGAGGCCAAGTCAATGGATATTTTAAAAGTGGAGATTGACAGATTCTTGATTGTTATGGGTGTCAGGGGTTATGGGGAGAAGACAGGAGAATGGGGTTAGGAGGGAGAGATAGATCAGCCATGATTGAATGGCAGAGTAGACATAATGGCCTCATTCTGCTCCTATGACATGAACATGAACTTTATTGTTACCTTTATAGGTCTAGGTACAGAGAAATTCCTTTTTTGCACAATATCAGTAAAAATCTTCCAATACATAAGTGCAATCATATTTTGGTAGGAATAGTAGATCGCACTGAGACAGCACACGTGTTGCTGTGTTTGAGGCACCATTTTGTATGATTCATTCCAATGTTGTTAAAAATGTGCAGTCCTAACGCCCCTGTCTCACTTTCCAGAGTTACTCACAAATTCTCCCGCGTTTTCCCCTTGATTCAAACTCGGAGAATGTCCGTAGCGAGTCCGTAGGAGGCCGTAGATATTTTGTAGCAACTCGTTATTGGGACGGTGGGCGGCGCGACTCTCGTCAGCAGCAGCCTCTGCAGTCCGTCTGTCTTTTTATTATTTTTTGTCTCGTTTTTATGTAGTTTTTGTTATTTTTTTTTGTCGGGGTATGTGTGTGTGGGGGGGGGGGGGAAACTTTAAAATCTTTCCCCTGCACGGGAGACCCGACCTTTTCTTGTCGGGTCTCCGTTGTCGTTGGGGCTGCAACGTGGAGCGGCCTCCAACAGGAACGACCTGGGGTTCCAGCTGCGGAGCTGCCGACTACTCACCGTCACGGGGCTGGCCGAATCCGGAGCGGGTGGAGCGGTGGTGGAGCGCTGCTGCCACCCGACCTTCGGAGATTCTGAGGCTGCAACTGCGGGTCTGGCGGACGGCGGCACCGGGAGCCCGTGGGTCCCTGGTGGGAGACCGCTTTTCGGGGCTTCCACAACAGCGACTTCTCCCGCCCGAGTTGCGGGGTTGACGAGCTCCTGGAATGGCCGCGGGACTTTGGGAGCGCCCGCCGGGGGCTCCAACAACAAGACCCGGTGTGTGACCTTGCATCACCCGGCGTGGCTTTAATGGCCGTGGAACAATCGCTATCGCCAGCCGGGGGCTTTGACTTTGACTCTGACATCGAGGGGGAGTGCAGTGGAGAGATAAGTTTTTTTGCCTTCCATCACAGCGATGTGATGGATGTATGTGTAAATTGTGTTGTGTCTCGGGTCTTTTTCGTTTTGTAATGTATTGCTGCAAAAACGACATTTCGTTTGGACCTCAACGGGGTCCAAGTGACAAATAAATTGTATTGCGTATTGTGTATTGTGTATTATGCTGGCCGTAGGTACCCGGGGCATCAGGTAAGTCGGGACGTTTTTTCAGCATGTTGAAAAATGTCCACCAGTAAAATAAATAGCCCCGAGTACCTACAGCTGGCATCTCCGAGTCATGTCAGCTTCAGGTCATGTCTGATCCATGTGCTCAGCCTCTTGGAGCACCACCTGGTCCAATCCATCCCCAAGCAACTACAGGGGCAACAGCGGCCCACTCCACCTGAACCAGAGTTAGATTTACCTCTTTGGGCCAACGGAATCAAGGGATATGGGGAGAAAGCAGGAACGGGGTACTCATACTGGATGGCTCGAAGGGCCAAATGGCCTACTCCTGCACCTATTCTCTATGTTTCTAACCTCGATCCGGACATGTCGACCAGCAAAGTGCCATCAATGGTCGCCGTGCCCTGGGGCGCCTCCTGCAGCCGGCCCCGGAACACCGAGGTTGTGGCGCTCCAACCCTGACCCTCTCATCGGCAACGGTCTTTTCCTGTGTTCGCGGCCACTGCCACTCCTCACACAGGGAGGCACGACCATCCAATATTTCCTCTGTGCTCAGGTTCCCCTCCATTCCACAGGTCCCGGTTAAACAAAAAGATACAAAGCTAAGGAGTAACACAGTGGTCCCGGCAGCATCTGTTAGTTTAGTCTAGTTTAGGGATACAGCGTAGAAACAGTCCCTTTGGCCCACCGAGTCCGCACTGGGAGGAAATTGAAGATCTCGGAAAAAACCCACGCGTTCACAGGGAGGACGTACAAACTCTGTACAGACAGCACCCGGGTCTCTGGCGCTGCAAGCCCTGTCAGGTAGCAATTCTACCGCATCGCCTCCATGCCACACCAAGTTCCTTCTTAAAAATAAGACACAAAGCCTTCGGGTAGCTCAGTGGGTCAGGCAGCATCTCTGGAGAACATCGATAGGTGATGTTTCGGGACCTGGCCCTTCATCAGGCGTTGATGGCAGCCTGACTCACAGCTTGAGCAATCAAGTCAAGTCAAGTTTATTTGTCACATACACATACGAGATGTGCAGTGAAATGAAAGTGGCAATGCTCGCGGACTTTTGTGCAAAAGACAAACAACAAAACAACCAAACAAATTATAAACACAATCATAACACACATATTCTTTTACATAATAAATAATGGAAGGAAAAAACGTTCAGTAGAGTTAATCAAAGACTTGACTCTTCTCCTGCCCTACTAGATAGCATTTCATTTTCCTCCAGAAGCTTAGCTTCTTCTGTGCATGGAATATATTCAATAATTGGTAATAAATTGAGGGAATGTCTGAATCCTCGTGAAAGCTTAATCAAAGAACAAGTTAAGTATTTCATATCAAAAACAAAGGCAGTGTCTTGCATCACAAACTAAAATTTCTATCTCAGAAACATAGAAACATAGAAAATAGGTGCAAGGGGGAGGCCATTTGGTCCTTCGAGCCAGCACTGCCATTCATTGTGATCATGGCTGATCATCCACAATCAGTAACCCGTGCCTGCCTTCTCCCCATATTCCTGGTTCCACTAGCCCCTAGAGCTCTATCTAACTCTTAAAATATCTATCTAACTCTATCTTAAAATAAAATAAAATCCTGCAAAATTGATGCAAGTTTTATTGAAGAGTTATAATTGCAGTGTGTAGGAAGGAACTGCAGACGCTGATTTACACCGAAGATAGACAAAAAATTCTGGAGTAACTCAACGGGACAGGTAGCATCTCTGGAGAGAAGGAAAGGGTGACGTTTCGGGTCGAGACCCTTCTTCAGTCTCGGCCCGAAACATCACTCCTTCCTTCTCTCCAGAAATACTGCCTGTCCGGCTGAGTTACTCCAGCATTTTGTGTGTATGTAGGGGATAAAAAGCAATGTATTGATTACTAGCCGCAGTAATAACCCATTGAACTGTAATGCTATCTTCACTAAATGGCTTTTACAAAGGAATAATAGCTTTGGTTTCTCCACATAGCGTCGTTTTTGAAATGACTTCAGAAATCACAATGTCGTGAAACAAGTCATGATCAGAAGAATCCTGCCCCCAGTATATTGTATTCATAATTTCCATTCACAATTTGAATGGCTTATGACAAACTGACACATATAATTCTGACGAGATAACAGATGAGACAATGGAATGATTTCTTATTCTCCTATTCCTCCAGCACACAAGAGCACAAATTGAGAGAAGAAAGTCCCCGCCTTTCTCGAGAAATTGCAAGTGTTTGCCTTAACGCCAAATTGTGGTTACAATACAAACTGAACTGTCCTCATTTATGACACTGATATTTTGTTTTCGTCCCCATCTACGATCGACCTTTGTGTTTTGTTTGTTGAGCTGGCATCTGTGGTCTCATAGTGTAGGAAGGAACTGCAGATGCTGGTTTACACTGAGCGGAGGTGTTGGGCTGCTCTACATCGGTGAGACCAAGTGTAGGCTTGGAGATCGCTTCGCCCAACACCTCCGCTCGGTTCGCAATAACCAACATGATCTCCCGGTGGCTCAGCACTTCAACTCCCCATTCCGAATCTGACCTTTTTATCCTGGGCCTCCTCCATGGCCAGAGTGAGGACCACCATAAATTGGAGGAGCAGCACCACATATTTCGCTTGGGCAGTTTACACACCAGTAGTATGAACATTGACTTTTCCAATTTCAGATAGTACCTGCTTTCTCCTCCCCTTCCCAGCTCTCCCTCAGCCCACTGTTTCCACCTTTTCCTTTCTTCTTCCCGCCCCCCCCCCTATCCTCACATCAGTCTGAAGAAGGGTCTCGACCCGAAACGTCGCCTATTTCCTTCTCTCCAGAGATGCTACCTGTCCCGTTGAGTTACTCCAGATTTTTATCTAATGCAAATACAATAACACTCATGCAAATGAAACAACATGCTATTTAATCTTTTATTTGCATTCCAGTTTAGCAAGGATGCCCATCAAGAGCTTTGTGCTCTAGGTCCTAGGTTCTAGCTAGCTTTACGTCAAGGGCTGGTTCTAGAATCCTAGAATTTCAAGAATTGTCAAGATATGTCGATCAAGAAACTTGTGAGGTCCGTTAAGGAATGTCCAAAGGTCCTTGTGCTGCACAGCTATCTTTTCACCTTCATCATACTGCAGTTTCCAGAACAGCTAGAAATAACTTTGCATGCATTGAAGTTTAAAGTGCAATCTCTTCTGCCTGATCCAATTCAAAGTGGTACATAGGGCTCATATCTCAAAAGGCAAATTATCTACTATTTACACTGAGGTTAGTCCATTCTGTGTTAAGTGTAACATTTCTGAAGCCTCTCTTATCCATATGTATTGGTCATGCCCCAGCCTTAACAAGTTCTGGCTAGAGGTCGTTCATACATTATCCCAGGTGAGGAGGTTAGATTAACAGCAGATAAACGCCACATTATATCTTGTGCTTCTCTTCTGGCTCGGCGAACAATCCTGTTCAGGTGGACTGAACCTACCCCGCCCACTCATACTCAATGGCTGACAGATATTATGTCCTTCCTAAAGCTTGAGAAAATCAGGTACTCACTACAACATTCAAATGGAAGGTTTCAGAAAGCGTGGGGACCTTTTTTAAATGCATTCCAGACTTTGTAAATGCTTGATCATCAAGCACAGTTTAACAGCTTAACAGTCTACCCATTCACTTACCGTGGATTATTGTTGTGACAGGCTGATATTTGCATATGCTCACTGGCAGTGACTGGGGAGGGGTTATTTGTAGTATCTCGTTTTTCTTTTATTGTTGTTGTCTTGTTATATGTCGGCTTAAGTTGATTTTTACTTATTCTTTTCGTACACTCTGCCTGTAACAAGTGGACAACTTTGCACTTTGTTATGTCTTGAAAAGTAAATTAAAAAAAATATTTTGCTCTAAAGTGTAAATTATATAAATTTTATATAGCCAAAAAAAGGCATGGTGAATGCTAGAATGTTGTTAAAAGTCACGTAACATTTTAAAACAGGAGCCAGTGTGATTGGCGGCACGGTGGCGTAGCGGTAGAGTTGTTGCTTTACAGCGCCAGAGATCCGGGTTTGATCCCGACTACGGGTGCTGTCTGTACGTAGTTTTACGTTCTCCCCGTGACGTGTGTGGGTTTTCTCCGAGATCTTCGGTTTCCTCCCACTCTCCAAAGACGTGCAGGTTTGTAGGTTAATTGGCTTGGTATAAGTGTAAATTGTATATAGGGTAGTATTAATGTGCAGGGCTCGCTGGTCGATGCGGACTCAGTGGGCCGAAGGACCTGTTTCCGCACTGTATCTCTAAACTAAACTAAAACTAAACTAAACTAAACTAAACTAAACTAAACTAAACTAAATTAAACTAAAGGAGCCCAAAATAATTTTGTGTTGATCACTAGATACAGTGGACAAACAGTATGAAACAATGAGTCGGTGGACAATCTACCAGGCAGTGAAGAAAGCCAATGGCATGTTGGCCTTCATAGCGAGAGGACTTGAGTATAGGGGCAAGGAGGCCCTACTGCATTTGTACAGGGACCTGGTGAAACCTCACCTGGAGTATTGTGTGCAGTTTTGGTCTTCTAATTTGAGGAAGGACATTCTTGCTACTGAGGGAGTACAGCGTAGGTTCACCAGGTACGACTGACAGATGATGAAAGAATGGATCGACTGGGCTTGTATTCACTGGAATTTAGAAGGATGAGAGGATATCTTATAGAAACATATAAAATTCTTTAGGGATTGGACAGGCTAGATGCAGGAAAAATGATCCCCATGTTGGGGGAGTCCAGAACCAGGGGTCACAGTTTAAGAATAAGGGGTAGGCCATTTTGGACTGAGAAGAGGAAAAACGTTTTCACCCAGAGAGTTGTAAATCTGTTGAATTCTCTGCCACAGAAGGCAGTGGAGGCCAATTCACTGGATGTTTTCAAGAGAGAGTTAGATATAGCTCCTGGGGCTAACGGAATCAAGGGATGTGGGGAGAAGGCAGGAACGGGGTACTGATTTTGGATGATCAGCCATGATCATATTGAATGGCGGTGCTGGCTCGAAGAGCCGAATGGCCAACCCCTGCATCTATTTTCTATGTTTCTATGTTACGTCTCGATATAGATGCAGCTGATGACTGAATATTTACTGCATTTTGTTTTGTTTCAAACTTCTACCAATTGCAGTTTTTGCTTTTTAATTTATCCATTTAATAATGTTACCACTTTCTAACATAACTCACTCGTGCATTATGTGAATTTACATCTAATTAAAGCATTTATATTAGTTGGTCATGGCAATGATAAACATATATCAAACTCTTTGAATTAAACCTGGTACAATTTCTTGACAGCAGAGGGCTCTCCACAGAATACAATTGTATCAGGTTTATCATTTATTGTGTAAAAGATATGGAGTGGAAGTGAAGAATCATCAGCTCAAAATCTGAATGTGACTTAGGCAAAAAACATCTATTAATTTGGTCGTGATTGTCCTCATAGACACAAACCCATAAAACATTTGCAACAGTCAATAACTTAAATGGCACTACAGCTTCGAATTTAATTTAATACTAATATAACGAGCATTTTCTAGGAGAATATTTTCTGCTTTTAGAATCCATTGGTCGAGGGAAGTATCTCCAAAGGCTGTGGCATATCGTCAAGTGGCTAAAGAGAATTGGAAATTAAAGAATTGCAGATCGAGTCATAGAGTGATACAACGTTGAAACAGGCCCTTCGGCCCAACTTGCCCACACCAGTTTACAAGTCCCAGCTATACTTGTCTCATCTGTCTGTGTTTGATCCATATCCCTCCAAACCTGTCACATCCAAATATCTGTTCAACTGTTTCTTAAACATTAGGATAGTCCCTGGCTCAACTACCTCCTCTGGCAGCTTGTTCCAGACACCCACCACATGAAAAAGTTACCCCTCAGGTTCCTATTAAATATTTTCCCCTTCACTTTAAACCTCTAGTCCTCGATTCACCTACTCTGGGCAAGGGACTGTGCATCTACTCAATCTATTCCTCTCATGATTTTATACACCTCTATAAGATCTCCCCTCATTCTCTTGCACTCCCAGCCTACTCAACTTCTCCCAATAGCTCACACCCTCTAGTCCTGGCAACATCCTCGTAAATCTTCTCTGTATTCTGGAAAAATTGAAACTAAATCAGAAAATGCTGCGACATTCAGGCAGCATCTATGGAGAGAGAATCAGAGTTTATGTTTCTGATCGGAGATCCATCATCATAAATACGATACGATATGTTACGATAAAGCTTTATTCATCCCCGGAGGGAAATTGCTCTGCCGGCAGTCACAACACACAAGGTACACAAACACTTGAAATTAAAAGTGAAAACAAAAAGAAAAAGACAAGCGACTGTCAGCTGGCTGCCGTGTGCACAGCAGCTTCACCAGAACAAATGAACAAACAAACGAACACAGACTTATCCCCTGATTCTAAACTAGAGTGCCCCGCCCCCCCGCCCCACAGACAGGATCCCCCCTTTGTTCTACTACCATCCCTCACGGCAGACCCTCCACGCCGGGTTCCTGTCCCTCCCCCCCCCTCACATTCCACCACCACCGAGGCTCCCGCTGCTGCCAAGGCTCCCGCTGCTGCCGAGGCTCCTACTGGCCCCGAGGCTCCCGTTACCAGTGGTAACGGGAGCCTTGGGGGCAGTGGGAGCCTCCCAATGATTTACCTACAGCCTAACGTCATGACCCTGTTTCTCTTTCCATGGCTGCTGCCTGGGTTGCCGAGTGTTATGAATGTTTTTTATTTTTGAGAAGTAATTACAATTAAAACATAAAGTACTTGTGCTATAACACCAGGATAAGCGCTCAACCAAGAAATCCAAGCCCAAAGCCAAAGTACTATCTAACTGAATATACCAACTTATGCTAAGGACAACAACTAGCTCCATATGTAATAAATAGCAACGTACATGTTAACATGCTCATTAAAAAAAACTGATCCTGTAGAATCAATTGTATCATTGGGGTTATAGAAACATAGAAACATAGAAATTAGGTGCAGGAGTAGGCCATTCGGCCCTTCGAGCCTGCACCGCCATTCAATATGATCATGGCTGATCATCCAACTCAGTATCCCGTACCTGCCTTCTCTCCATACCCCCTGATCCCCTTAGCCACAAGGGCCACATCTAACTCCCTCTTAAATGTAGCCAATGAACTGGCCTCGACTACCCTCTGTGGCAGAGAGTTCCAGAGATTCACCACTCTCTGTGTTAAAAAAGTTCTTCTCATCTCGGTTTTAAAAGATTTCCCCTTTATCCTTAAGCTGTGACCCCTTGTCCTGGACTTCCCCAACATCGGGAACAATCTTCCTGCATCTAGCCTGTCCAACCCCTTAAGAATTTTGTAAGTTTCTATAAGATCCCCTCTCAATCTCCTAAATTCTAGAGAGTATAAACCAAGTCTATCCAGTCTTTCTTCATAAGACAGTCCTGACATCCCAGGAATCAGTCTGGTGAACCGTCTCTGCACTCCCTCTATGGCAATAATGTCCTTCCTCAGATTTGGAGACCAAAACTGTACGCAATACTCCAGGTGTGGTCTCACCAAGACCCTGTACAATTGCAGTAGAACCTCCCTGCTCCTATACTCAAATCCTTTTGCAATGAAGATGCCAGGCTTGGTGCCCCCTTTTATCAAGCGGGCATCTCCCTTCACTGGTGTTTCGTTGAGTTAGGCCCCACGACACCTCGGGAAGGCCCAACAGTTGGTTCTGGCATCCCAGAAACACCCCCCTTCAATACCTGTTCTCACCACCTATGCTACCAGTATCTACTAAATAAAGGGAGCTGGGGGAAGATGGAGGCAGGGTAACTAGAATCCCAAACCGGGACCTGAACATGCACATTTGCATCATGGATATAAGACATTTAGCAGTAAAATACAGGATGTTTAAGATAGCAAATACCACTCAGTGGCTGCTTGGATCCACAAATCACATCTACTGTCTTATGGCAGTTGGCCAACACATCACACATTGGCACAGTTCAGTCACCAAGACTTGAGGGGCAGAAGCTGGCCTGGCACAGGTACTCTATTGTGCGGGTGCTCAGCCAACAAGGAGTTAACCAGCACCCACCAAGCCTGGCCAGTGCCAGTTCACCAAGCTTTTATTGTACTGACTTTCCAGTCGCAACAAGATCATTCTGAATGAATAAGCAAAAATAATGACAATTTAACAAATCACTGCTGCAGTTATAATCTCTTCATGCCACGGATCATTCCTTCACCACGTTTTATTTCAAGAGTGAATATTTTCCTACAAATCATTAAGAATGCATACATTTCTAAGAGTGAATCATCTATCAAGTAAAGCTGAATGAATCACAATACATTTTGAAATCAATGAATGAATTATATTTTATTTTCACATGTGACATGTCACAGTGAGATTCTTTGCTTTGCCTACATAAGGTATGCAAAGAGTCGCTACATAAAGGGCGCAGAGGAAGTTACAAAGTATACCATTTAGTCCCCAATGGTCCCCCTATGTTCTCTCATTGCCCCCCCCACACACCAGGCCCCCCTTTGCTCTCAGTGCCCTCCCCATCCCCACACCGGTTTCCCCTTTATTCTTGATCCCCCCCAACCCCCCGCCACACTGGGTCCTCCTACAAACCCAACCTACACATACTAGGGCCAATTTTACAATGGAACCAAGCCAATTAACCTACAAACCTGTACGTCTTTGGATCGTCGGAGGAAACCGGAGATCATGGCGAAAACCCAAGCAGGTCACGGGGAGAATGTACAAATTCTGTACAGACAGCACCCGTGGTCAGGATTGAACCCGGGTCTCTGGCGCTGTAAGGCAGCGACTCTACCGCTGCACCACCATGCACCCCTTGACTCTTGCAACTTTGCCTGAGAGACAAGGCCCGTGAACTTGGTAGCTGCGAGGTATGATTTAACAAAGATCACCCAATTGTATGCATAGTGTTGACTGCCATTATCAGCATGGCTTTGTCAGAAGGCTGTGTGGGTTTAAAAGACCTACACCAGTACTTGAAGAAGTGTCGCAGTTGATCAGGAAGTAGTTTCCAGCACCAATAACATATAGGTCATTCGGGCAAGCCACAAGCAAATTTGGTTTGAAATCTCTGAAAAGTTCCACCAGACTACTCCCAATGCAAGAAAAAATTGCACTTTATATTTAATAGAAGGCTGCAGGGAAGAAAGATAAGTATAAGAATTATAGGAAGGATGTCAGCAAAATAGAGAGAGTACAGAGGAGATTTACTAGAATGTTGCCTGGGTTTCAACAACTAAGTTACAGAGAAAGGTTGAATAAGTTAGGTCTTTATTCTCTGGAGCGCAGAAGGTTAAGGGGGGACTTGATAGAGGTCTTTAAAATGATGAGAGGGATAGACAGAGTTGATGTGGACAGGCTTTTCCCTTTGAGAATAGGGAAGGTTCAAACAAGAGGACATGACTTCAGAATTAAGGGACAGAAGTTTAGGGGTAACATGAGGGGGAACTTCTTTACTCAGAGAGTGGTACCGGTGTGGAATGAGCGTACAGTGGAAGTGGTACAGGCAGGTTCATTGGTATCATTTAAAAATAAATTGGATAGGCATATGGATGAGAAGGGAATGGAGGGTTATGGTATGAGTGCAGGCAGGTGGGAGTAAGGGGAAAAAAAGTTGTTCGGCACGGACTTGTAGGGCCGAGATGGCCTGTTTCCGTGCTGTAATAGTTATATGGTTATATGGTTATAAGAAATGTTGCCTCTAATTGAGCAATTTTCATAATGTTCCCCATTTTAGATAAGTCTAATGTTTAATAATTATTGTATGTGATTGAACATTGGTGAATGTGATTCATCAACATTGATCATTGTGACAACGTTTCATGTCAAGACCTTGAGTTTACCAGCTGAGGATGGATTTTGATAAGAGGTCCTTTAATTCACCTTTGGTTCTGGGCACCATGTAATAGGGAAGATGTTGTCAAGCTGGAAAGGGTACAGAGCAGATTTACGAGGATGTTGCCAGGACTAGAGGGTCTGAGCTACAGGGCATGGTTGAGTAGGCTGGGACTCAACTCCTTGGAGTGCAGGAGGATGAGGGCTGATCTTATAGAGGAGTATAAAATCATGTGAAGAATAGATCGGGTCGATGCACAGAGTCTTTTGCCCAGAGCAGGTGATTCAATGCCAATAGGTTTAAGGTGAAGGGGAAAAGATTTAAAAGGAATCTGAGGGGTAGCTTTTTCACACAAGGGGTACTGGGGTGTATGGAACAAGCTGCCAGAGGAGGTAGTTGAAGCTGGTTCTAACCCAATGTTCAAGAAACTGTTAAACAGGTACATGAATAGGACAGGTTTGGAGGAATATGGGCCAAACACGGGCAGGTGGGACTGGTGTAGGTGGGACATGTTGGCCGGTGTGGGCAGGTTGGGCCGAGGGGCTTGTTTCCACACTGCATCACTCTCTGACTCAAGGCCCTGTGCTGCTCCAGGGCTTGGAATTCACCACAGAGATGTTTTTTTGGGTGAACTACCCCTAGTCAGAGCAGGTGCACTGGAAATGCAATGGCCACGGAATTGCTCAAATGTCCTTCGAGTTAACGTAAATCTTGTGTCACTGAAATATTTGGAAGAGAGAAGTCCAATTGTCTGGTGTTCTTGCTATTGGATTCAGCAGGTGCTCTTCCATAACACATTGAAATAAAGTACTGAGCTTATATTGAAAGAAATCATGGAAATGTCATTTCTGTCAAATACTATGGCAACAGCACAAATGCAATGAAAATACCATCAACTTAAATCTCACTTCAAGCCGCACATAAACCTAACTTGGATGTATATTACTGTTCCTACAGGTGCTGGGCCAATAATGTGCATTGGTTTGGGACCATTGCTATATTTTAGCAACTGGGAAAGGGCAGTGGTTTGTCATATGTTGTCTAGGAAGAACAATAATTTTAGGAATTAGTATGTCAATTGCAAAGATCCTGGATTTGAATTTGGTTGGGTGAATATTATCATTCACAGAATTGCCAGAGAATGAAGTACATTTCATAGTTTTTTCTTTCATCTCCAGGTCATTAATTTGCTGGTCAGAAGCTAAATGGATCCTCTCACACCCATTAAATGGCTTAACCCGCAGAAGAATGCGTTCCTATTGTTAACATTGCTTTACTATTCCCAAACTCTCCCATTCTGGTTTGCTATCTTTTTATACAAACATAGAAAATAGGTGCAGGAGTAGGCCATTCGGCCCTTCAACCTAGCACCACCATTCAATATGATCATCGATGATCAACAGTACCCCATTCCTGCTTTTTCCCCATATCTCTTGATTCCGCTAGCTTTAAGCGCTAAATCTAACTCTCACTTGAAAACATCCAATGAATTGGCCTCCACTGCCTTCTGTTGGCAGAGAATTCCACAGATTCACAACTCCCTGGCTTAAAAGGTTTTTCCTCATCTCAGTCCTAAATGGCCTACCCCTAATTCTTAAACTGTGACCCCTGGTTCTGGACTCCCCCAACATTGGGGACATTTTTCCTGCATCTAGCCTGGCCAATCCCTTAAGAATTTTATATGTTTCTTTAAGAGCCCCTCTCATCCTTCTAAATTCCAGTGAATACAAGCCCAGTCGATCCATTCTTTCATCATATGTCAGTCCCGCCATCCCGGGAATGAATCTGGTGAAGCTACGCCGCTCCCCCTCAATAGCAAACGTCCAAAACTGAAAATGAAGTTTGTACTAAAGATACCTCAGTTTCAAAGTGTCTTATCCATTTTTTGTGTGGAGTAAAAGCCAAAAAAAAAAGAAATGCTGGAAACACTCAAATGTCAGGGAATATCCGCAGAAATAGAAATGGTTAACTTTTGTATTGTATTGTATTCAAATTTATTGTCATTGTCTCAATTTGAGACAACGAAATGAATTTCCCTTACAGGCAGTATCATAAAAAAAAAATCATTAAAAAATAAATAAATAATAAAACATATTCAAAATAAAATTGAAATTGAATTAAAAAAAAGCACAAACACAGAAAGTCCACGACACAACATAACATAAATGGCACCAAGGTGAGGATGGCACCATAGTCTAGCCAGCCTCCCCTCCGTGTTCATCCGTGGTCGGGGCCTTCCGAGCACCCGCAGTCGCCACCCCGGGTGGCCCGATGTTCAGGCCCTCACGCCGGGCTGGTGAAACACCGACGCCGAACCCCGACGGTGAGCATCCTCCTCCTCAGCGGCCCGGACCTCCCGATCAGCCGCCTCCCGCTGCCGGAGTCTGCAGCTCCTGAGTCCACAGGCCGAGCCGGGCAGAGTCGCAGGACCCCACGCTGTCCATCAGCGCCGCCCGCGTTGGGAGCTCCACAAACCGCAGCTCCATGATGTTGGTGCAGCAGGTCCAGCACTCCAGGCTCCAGACGGCGACCCCCGGTAAGGCATCGCCAGCCCCGCGATGTTCCAGCGCTGTCCTGCCGCTGCTGGAGCTCCGGTCGATCCCGGCAGGAAAGGCCGCGCCAATCCAGGTAGGTAGGCCGCTGTGGGGGGTGTGCCTGGGTGAGGACGTGACTCGAATAATAGTCACGTCCTCACCAGGAAGCGGCTGAAGGACGGTATCCCCCGCACCGTGCCCTCTTCCCCCACATAAAAACACCAAAAAAACACAAAAAAACACACTTTCACATAACTAAATAAACAAAAAAACAAAAAGATACCGGGCTGTAGGTGGAGGCTGCTGGCACCAGCGCCACCGGAAGTACAACACTGTTTTTCACATCAATGGGAGAAAACAAGTGAGTTTTAAATTGCAGAGAAGGTGGAGAAGGAAGGATTGAACAAAGGGAATATCTCTGCTAAAGCTGGGCATGGATTGCCGTGGTGATAACTATAGGTGATGATATCTGGTTCATGGATTAGTGAGGGAAATTCGAGAGAGGGAAAGAAAGGGACATTAAAAGCCGTGCATTGTATATCAGGGCACCAGGGAATGCTCAGAAGATCAAGATCTTCATGGATATAGATCAAACCTAAAGGCGGCTTCCCGCATCCAACATGTAAAGGTGCTTAAACATTGCAAATGCTACAGTGACACAAGAGGCAGCAGATGCTGGAATCTGGAGCAGAAAACTATCCACAGAAGAGGCTCATCAGTTCTAGCAGCACCTATGCAGATATAGGAATTGTGTAGGAAGGAACTACTGCAAATGATGGTTTAAACCAAAGATAGACACAAAATGCTGGAGTAACTCCGTGGGACAAACAACATCTCTGGAGAAAAGGGATCGGTGACGTTTTGGGTCTGGCGAAGGGTCTCGCCCCAAAACGTCACCTATTCCTTTTCTCCAGAGATGTTGTTCGACCCGCTGAGTTACTCCTGCCTTTGTGTCTATCTTCAGGGATAGGAATTAACCATATAACCATATAACAATTACAGCACGGAAACAGGCCATCTCGGCCCTTCAAGTTCGTGCCGAACACTTATTTTCCCCTAGTCCCATCTACCTGCACTCAGACCATAGCCCTCCATTCCTTTCCCGTCCATATACCTATCCAATTTATTTTTAAATTATAAAATCAAACCTGCCGCCACCACTTCCACTGGAAGCTCATTCCACACAGCTACCACTCTCTGAGTAAAGAAGTTCCCCCTCATTTTACCCCTAAACTTCTGTCCCTTAATCCTCAAATCATGTCCTCTTGTTTGAATCTTCCCTACTCTCAATGGGAAAAGCGTATCCACG
The DNA here is from genome assembly GCF_028641065.1 of Leucoraja erinaceus. Classification (NCBI taxonomy): domain Eukaryota; kingdom Metazoa; phylum Chordata; class Chondrichthyes; order Rajiformes; family Rajidae; genus Leucoraja; species Leucoraja erinaceus. The sequence goes on from NC_073383.1 coordinate 2,572,561, forward strand.
TCAACTCTGTCTATCCCTCTCATCATTTTAAAGACCTCTATCAAGTCCCCCCTTTTGCCGACTTTTCGGTTCAAAACCACAGCTGCATATCCTGCAGACACAATTGAGATGATCTGCAAGGTCATGTTAAATATTCATATTTCAGCCCACATCATGAAATGCTGTTTAATTAGTAATCAGTTTGTACAATTCCCTTTCGATTATTGCACTTATGTACTTTATGCCAAACACATTTTCTATGTTCGTAATTTAATGTTGAACTTTGCAATGATGCCATTTTTGCTTCTGTTGTTACGAATTAACAAAGGCAACCACAGATAAAATGAGTTTGACATATCCTGGTTTTAGCTTTTATTAGAATTGCAGTGTATCAAACTTATTAAAAAACATTGTTGCAAAGTGTTAGCATCTGGCACTAATCCATGAATTATAATTACACACAGAACTAATTTATTTTACTATTGAACCAGTTGTACCGTTCAAATACTAGATTTTGTTTGTCAATGTTACATCTAGGGTGTTGAACCTTTTGCTGCATGTTAATTTAGGGTTTCTGTTTCTGTGCCAAATTGTGTTCTTTTTCAGGAGCCTTCATGTATTAAAATGTCTCCACATGCATCAGTGAAATGTCACACAGTTGTAGACAGCAATTGTTTGCAGGGAAGATCATTTATATTCAGAACATTTGTTCAACAAATAGCTTTCCAAGTTTTATTAAAAAAACATTAAAGAATAGTAGAGCGATATTTGATAGGAAATAAGTTAAATGAAAGCTCACTTAAACTAGTTTACATTGAGCAGTCATTTTTTTTAAGGTTGATAATCAGTTCCCAATTGGTAATTCAAGATCAATACGTGTGGAGGCAGGAAGGAGATGGGGATTAGGCTACTGCAAGTCCCAAAGAACGCATGTGAAATCAAGCAACTGGGCAGGAAATCCGGTAACATTTCGGGGGCAGATATCAGAAACAATTGGGAGTTGCCTTTGGAGGATAGAGGTTTAAAGTTCAGGGTTGAGAGAAGGGGGTTGTCAGATCCTTGCCTTGATCTGGATGTAATAAACATGCCTCAAGGACACTGAACATAAATGCTTTCTTATATGTGTCCGCCATTCCTTTACATCGTGGCAACATGTGTCCTCTGATCTTTCCAACTCCAAAGGCCCTGTCCCACTTACGTGTCCTTGCCACGCAAATTACGCGACCTCGTGGTCGCGTTGAGGCGGACGGGCATCGTATGGCCGCTCGGGGCTGGCTCCACTGTGAAGTGCGGAGGGGTTTGTAGTTGTGCGCGAGATCGTGCGCTCCGAAATTTTGTAGCGAACGAAATCTTCGCGAGCCACCGGCCTGTCGCAGAACTGACGGCCAAAGTGGGACAGGCCCAAGACCATGGCGCGATGCAACGTCTCATCTCCAACAGCAGCAGAAGCAGGCAAACGATCGTCGAGCTCGGCCTGGCGCTCACGGCCGTTGCGGAACCGGGTCCGCCCCCACTTCTACTCCCTGAGCGGGGCCAAGAAATATGAAGATAGACACAAAATGCTGGAGTAACTCAGCGGGACCGGCAGCATCTCTGGAGAGAAGGAAGGGGTGACATTTCGGGTCAAGACCCTTCTTTCAGACTGACGAAGGGTCTCGACTCGAAACATCACCCATTGCTTCTCTCCAGAGATGCTGCCGGTCCCACTGAGTTATCCCAGCATTTTGTGTCCATCTTCAAATGACGCCACGCGCTCCAGACGGCTGTGCGGTTGCATGATGTCGCGCGCAACCTTCGCGGGACCGTCGTGCCTCAACGTGACCACGAGGTCGCGTAATTAGCGTGCCAAGGACACGTAAGTGGGACAGGGGCTTTAGTAGCACCTGGTACATTTAAATACAATGTCTGAAGAATGCCCGAAACGTTGCCTATTTCCTTCGCTCCATAGATACTGCCTCACCCGCCGAGTTTCTCCAGCACTTTTGTCTACCTTAAATACAATGTCAGTTCCATTGACAGGGGGAGGGTTGGGTTTTAGGTGGTGGGGAGGCTGCAGTTGGCCAGTGACAATGCCGGGAATGGGTCAGAAAACAGTGAAGGTGAAGAAAAGTCATGAACTCCAAGTCCACAAGATGTCCCCTTCCCTTCCACCATCAATCTTCCAGTCTCCATGTCGTGACCAGGTTGCCGATGATACTCTCATCTTCAGGCTTCCCAGTGGTCTGCAGAGCAATAGATAATTAGATGGCGTTACAAATCCAGGCTGCAGAAGCGAGAGTGGCTTCAGGGGATTTAGAGGAGCCAAGTAGCAAAAGGATTTGAGTATAGGAGCAGGGAGGTTCTACTGCAGTTGTACAGGGTCTTGGTGAGACCACACCTGGAGTATTGCGTACAGTTTTGGTCTCCAAATCTGAGGAAGGACATTATTGCCATAGAGGGAGTGCAGAGAAGGTTCACCAGACTGATTCCTGGGATGTCAGGACTGTCTTATGAAGAAAGACTGGATAGACTTGGTTTATACTCTCTAGAATTTAGGAGATTGAGAGGGGATCTTATAGAAACGTACAAAATTCTTAAGGGGTTGGACAGGCTAGATGCAGGAAGATTGCTCCCGATGTTGGGGAAGTCCAGGACATGGGGTCACAGCTTAAGGATAAGGGGGAAATCCTTTAAAACCGAGATGAGAGGAACTTTTTTCACACAGAGAGTGGTGAATCTCTGGAACTCTCTGCCGCAGAGGGTAGTCGAGGCCAGTTCATTGGCTATATTTAAGAGGGAGTTAGATGTGGCCCTTGTGGCTAAGGGGATCAGAGGGTATGGAGAGAAGGCAGGTACGGGATACTGAATTGGATGATCAGCCATGATCATATTGAATGGCGGTGCAGGCTCGAAGGGCCGAATGGCCTACTCCTGCACCTAATTTCTATGTTTCTAAGTGAATGGGCGACAACATGGTCATTGTCATATTATGCAGACAACTGCAAGCTCATCCACTCAGATAAAATAAAATAGGTGGAAAATATTTTAAATGGAGCTTGGAACAGTTTTGGTGTTCAGAGATGTGGGCGGACCACTGAGAGTGAACATGCAAGTAATAGGAATACAAATGACATGTTGTCATATTATTGCAAGAGGATTTGAATGTGACGGGGCGGGTTCTGCTCAGGCCACCTGCCTGCATATTCTGTGCAGTTACGGCTCCTATCCTTACCCTTCTTAATGAAGGATATTCATGTGCTATCAGAAGTTCAGCGAAGGTTCTCAAGCTCGATTCCTGGGATGAAAATCCACAAACTGCAGCTGCTGAAATCTGAAATAAAAAGAGAAAATGCCGAAAACACAACAGGTCGGGCAGCATCTAGCCTGTCCCAATTAGGAGAACTAAACAGCAACCTCTGGTGACATTGCCCGCCATCCAAGGTTTCCATGAGGTCACCGGAGGTTTGGGTCACTCTCCCTAATGGTCGAAAGTGGTTTCCGCGGTGGTCGAGGCTTCAGTGAATGTCATCATGTTTAAAACCGGCCTCGACTAAAATTATCAACTAAATCGATAATTATTTAGTCGCAGGTCTAGTCGAAGCCGGTTTTCTTCATAGTCGAGGAAGGTTTTCAACATATGAGTGGGAGGTTGCAGGTACCTCGACCTTGATTTTTTTTTGGTGGTGCGCAAGGTCACCAGAAGTTGCTGTTTAGCTCTCCTAAGATGCACAGGCCCTTAAGGAAACAGACAGGTCAGCACTAGCTAATGTCCTTATTCTGACACACAGAATAGGGATATTAGTGTAGGAAAGGAACTGCAGATGCTGGTTTACACCGTAGATAGACACAAAATGCTGGAGTAACTGGAGTAACAGGCAGCATCTCTGGATAGAAGGCATGGGTAACGTTCTGGGTGGAGACCCTTCTTCAAGCACCATTTTTATAATTCTGTTGGGCATGCTGTTCAGGCCAGGAAAGACACTTAAAATCTAGAGCCAGATTTTTCAGAAGTAACACGAAGAAACACTTTTACTCACAAGGGTGATAGACATACGAAACTCCTCTTGTGGTACAATTATGACCTGTAAATATGTGTCCGACAAGTTCTAGGCCACCTCTCAGCCACGTATCATTGGATGTTTGAATGAAGTTGGAAGGCTAAGTTGCCTGTAACTATTCTGAAATTCATGAGTGACTCTAATTCCAGTCTGCATCAAATGTGCTGAAGTGGATATGGTCTAAAGCCTCAAGTACCTTGGCAAAAATAATATCTTCAATATAATCTGGTTTGACCACATCAACAATGGGGCCAAGAAAACACACTAATTCCTCTACTTTCTTGATTAATACCGGTGTCAAGGGTCATCCAGAATTGGCCTCCACTGCCTTCTGTGGCAGAGAATGCCACAGATTCACAACTCTCTGGGTGAAAAAGTTTTTCCCCATCTCAGCCCTAAATGGCCTACCCCTTATTCTTAAAGCGTGACCCCTGGTTCTGGACTGACCGAACATGCGGAACATTTTTCCTGCATCTAGCCTGTCCAACCACTTAAGAATTTTATATGTTTCTATAAGATCCCACACATTTCACAAATGTACACTCAGAGCCTGAGCCCAAACCATCATTAATTACTTTACTGATGCATCCAAAATACAACGTTCGTTCAGCTATCCTAGCAAACATACCGTGTTCCCCCAGTAATCAGGGGCCATTGTGATACTGTGGACAATGCAGGTCATTTTCTCTGATCCTGGAACCTGCTCATACAGCGCGGAAACAGGCCCTTCGTCCCAGCGAGTCCGTGCCGACCAGCGATTCCCACACATGAACACTATTCTACACACACTAGGAACAATTTACAATTTTACCAAGCCAATTAACCTACAAACCTGTGCGTCTCTGGAGTGTGGGAGGAAACCAGAGCTCCTGGGGAAAACCGACGCAGGTCACGGGGAGAACGTACAAACTCCGTACAAGCACCCGGTCAGGATCGATCCCGGGTCTCTGGCGCTGTGAGGCAGCAACTCTACCACTGCACCACCGTGCCACCCTCAATGGACACGCTTGCATAGGAACAAGCCCCCATAATATTATTAATACTATTATATATATTACATTCAATTGTCTGACATACCATGTTGGTTCCTCTCTAATTGGCAGAATTATGTTCCTCTCCAATTGTTCGTTCTTATTAGTGTTACGTGCTTTAGATGTCACACATAATCATACCATGGAGGTATGATTACCATATTAGGTATTTGTTTGGTTATTTTCTAACTTACCGTCAAAATTGATTCATGGATGACTTTAAATTGGGACCTGACATTCCAATATTTAACACAAAATGCTGGAGTAACTCAGAGGGACAGGCAGCATCGCTCGAGAGAAGGAATGGGTGACGTTTCGGGTCGAGACCCTTCTTCTTGACTCCAGCATTTTGTGTCTATCTTCGATGTAAACCAGCATCTGCAGTTCCTTCCTACACATTTCTCAGCCAGGGCTTCTGCAATTTCTTCTCTATCTTCCGAAAGTGCCCTTGGATACATCTGATCAGGCGATCCCAAGAGATTTATCTTCCTTCAACGTCTTAGGATATCCCGCACCTCCTCAACTGCAGGGGGGGGGAGGAAAGCGGGAGTGAGGAGAGAAGGTCAATGCATGGCAGGTGCTAGGTAGATACAGGCAAGGTTTTTATTTGAGTTTTAGAGTTTTGAGGCACTTTTTCAAAATTTTTTATCACATAATGTCACACTTAATAGTTTCTTTTTAGGATAATCGAAAAGGGATGTACCAACGGAATTTTGTAGCACAAATGTTCCCCCAATATCCAGAGACCTGAGGTATGGGTTGCACCATATGATCCAAGGGTATTAAAACTATTTAAAATGCAAGACGATAAACAAAATAAATTTGGAGGAATCACATTCTGCAGTTGGAACAAAAGGGAATATAAGTGGAGTTGGAACATAAGCTAATGAACCTATAAAAAGGGGTAAGATATTTGCACAATTGAAATTGTTCAATTCAGACATAATTTTCTTACAAGAAACACATCTCAAATCCCAAGATCAGGCTAGACTAAGGGCCAATTGGATAGGCCAAATATATCAATCTTCATATATTTCGAAATCCAAAGGTACGGCAATTATTATTCGTAAAGGCATACCATTTAAATCAAAGAACATCATAATAGATAAGGAAGGGAGATCTCATAGTTACCGGAGAGATCCACGCTACGCCAATCACCATGGTAAATATATATGCGCCCAATTTTGATAATCCCCATTTTTAAAATAAAATCTTGAATATAATTTCAGAGTTTAATTACCAAAATGTTATAATTGGGGGAGACTTTCATTGCGTTTTAGATCCGTATTTAGATAAATATATACAAAAACAGAGAGGTAATACAAAATCCAAAACTAGTGAACTCTTAAATGCATACATAAAAAATACAAATATAACAAATATTTGGAGGATCGTGAATCCGGTTGGAAGGGAATACTCGTTTTATTCAATGATACACAAAACGTACTCACGTATAGACTATTTTCTAGTGGACACAAAATTAATCCCCTATACAACCCAAAATATCACAACAGCATTATTTCTGACCATTCCCCGCTAACTTTCTTTTTGAAACTGGAAGGAATGTCTAATAATAAATTGTTTTGGAGGTTTAATCCTCAAATTTTAAACGACCCACAAGGGAGTTTAATTTAAAACAACAGATGGACTTTTTTTCTGAGACTAATGACACACCAGATATTTCACCCACTAGAAAATATCAAACTATGTTTAATGCAAATTACAGCCCCCTAATTAAGAAATTAAACGCTCTAATTAAATTTTGGAAAACACTTCTGATGTCTTTAATATGTCGAATAAATGCTACAAAAATTATCTTTCTACCACAAATTCTATATCTATTCCAGTCAATTCCAATATACCTACCAAAAAATTATACACAGTACAATTAGAATTTGGAAACGATGAATACAAAGGCCAAATCAGCTAATTTAATATCATACTTGTATAACATCATTCTAAATATAGAAATGCCATCATCCGATGGAATTAGAAGAGACTGGGAACAAGAACTAGCTATAAAAATTTCAAAAGAGAAGTTGGATAAACATTTGCTATATGTGCATAAATGCTCGATTAACGTAAGACACACTCTAATTCAATTTAAAATCTTACATAGACTATATTACTCAAAAACTAAAATAAGTAAACTTTTTCCTAAAGTCTCCCCTATTTGTGATGAATGTCTATCCCAAGAAGCTATTCGTTTGTTTGAATTCATTTTGCATTCATTTGTTTTCTGTATAAAAATCCAAAAATTTTGGAATGAAATTTTTGAAATCTTCACAAAATTATTTAAAATAAAATTGATACCAAAAGCAGAATTGATTATTTTTGGAACATTGGAAGGCAGCCCTGAACTAACTGAGTTTCAAAAGAACCTATTTAATTACGGTTTAATAACGGGAAAAATACGTATATGTTAATTCTGGAAAAACGCCCCTATACCAATAATAAATATGTGGATTTCAAATATGTTCGAAACATTACACCTGGAAGATATGAGACTCCTTCTAGCAGGCAAATCAGACCACTTCCAAGATTCAAGATTCAAGATTCAATTTATTTGTCATTTGGACCCCTTGAGGTCCAAACGAAATGACGTTTCTGCAGCCATACATTACAAACAAATAGACCCAAGACACAACATAATTTACATAAACATCCATCACAGCTCACATTGCTGTGATGGAAGGCCAAAAAAGCTTGTCTCTCCACTGCACCCCCCCCCCCCCCCCCCCCCCGATGTCAAAGTCAAAGCCCCCGGCTGGCGATGGCGATTGTCCCGCGGCCATTAAAGCCACGCCGGGTGATGCAAGGTCGCACACCGGGTCTTGATGTTAGAGCCCCCGGCGTGCGCTCGCAGAGTCCCGCGGCCATTCCAAGCCGCGCGGGGCGATGGTAATTACCCGCTCCAGGAACTCTTCAACCCCGCAACTCGGGCGGGAGAAGTCGCCGTTGCGGGAGCCTTGAAAGTCCAAAAGACTTGGTCTGCATTTATCGACTTACTACAAGTATAAGGTGCGACAGAACTCTGAAAAGAAATGGTTTCAGGACCTGGTACGGGTGGATGAAAAATACGAAGTTGGTATATCCCTTTCAGCTCTGTTTTCTACTTTTAACATAGCTTCTGTTTCTTTTTCTCTTATTTTCTTTTCTATGGCTTACTTCTTAACTTTTCTTTCTAACTCTTCGCGCCTATGGATCTTTTGTCTTGATCACTTTCACACACTCACGATTCTATCTCAATTTCTTTAACTTTCTTTCTTTTTAAAGCTTAAAAAATGAAGTGGTAAAAGAAATGCATTACGTTATCTTTGGCTTGTATTATTGTAATGTACTCTACTTCTAATAAATAAATAAAAATTTAAACAAATTAAAATATCCATTGACTTGGCCTCCAGCCTTTTGTGGCAAAGAATTGCACAGATTCACCATCCTCTAAAAAAAAATATTTTTCATCTCCTTCCTAAAAAAACGTCCTGTAATTCTGAGGCTATGACCTCTAGTCCAAGACTGTCCCACAAACTGTTCATACTGTTGGGCTTTAAGCTACCCAAGCAGAATATGACTGCTGTTCCTCCAGATTGTGTGTGGCCTCTTTCTGGCAATGGAGGGTTCAGGGACAAAAAGATCAGGATGGGAATGAGAAGGGGAGTTAAAATAATTTGTTAACATCTGGGAGATCTAGTTGGCCGTGGCGCAAGTGTTCAGTGAAATGGTCGTCGTGTCTGCCCTTGGTCTTGTCAATGTGCAGGAGGTCACATGGGGAACATCATAGAGTCACAGTGATACAGCATGGAAACAGGCCCTTCAGTCCAACTTGCCCACACCGACCAACAATGCCCCATCTAAACTAGTCCCACCTGTCTGCGTTTGGCCCATATCCCTCCAAACCTGTCCTAACCATGTACTCGTCTACCTGTTTCTGAAATGTTGGGATAGTCCCTGCCTCAACTAGTTCCTCTGGCAGATCATTCCACACACCCACCATGAAATACACCAAAAAGGTAGTCAAAGGTAGTCGAAGGTAGTCATAGATAGTCTTCATCATAGTCGAAAGGAGGTCGAAGGAGATCGAAGGAGGTTGTCTTCACTCCCCACTATTCGGTGTCCAATTTTCTCAAAGTTAGTCGTAGCTAGTCGTAGCTAGTCGAAGCTGGTCTTCTACATAGTCGAAGGATGTCTTCAACATGTCATTTTTTAAACTGTTCTAAACTCGCCAATTAGGTCGCCCAAGTGGGACAGCCCCTCTAGATACAAAGTTGCACATGGTAATTGCGATAAACATAAACATGGGTGATGAGCAGGGACTCACTGCACATTGCAGTCGTGATGTGCCATAGTTGAGGCAGTGAACATTGAAGAAATATTAATATGAAGAAAGGGTTCTGGAATATATTCCATAATATCAGGCCATTGTGAAATACTCTGAAGGGTAACCCCCATGGTTATATATGAAACAAAACAGCCAATTTTGTGAGCAACATGTTACCTCCCACATGGACCAAACACCAGTTTGAATTACTAATGGGGATTCATAATTTAAAGTGCATTAATAAGAAAAGCAAACAACGTAATCTTTATATGCGCAATTCCTTTATTAAATTGTCACAGACTTTAATTTCAATGCTTCCTTTCCCAAAGAGTACATGAAAGTATTTTCACTGCATATGAAAAGCACCAAGTTGCAAAACTGCACCTACAATCAAAACCACGGTCTTTTTATGATTGCATAATAAATGCACAATGATGTATCTTTTAATAACAGAAATCTCCTTCTTTACAACATTGCTTACATTTCCTTTTCAAGTATTAGCACTCAGCAGGGCAAGGTGATTCAGATTACTTCCCTTCCAGTGTTCTGCTTTCAATTCAGTTGTAGTGCAACAACTTGGTGGCAGTATTTTCAATAGTATTGACTTATATTTGAAAAGGAAAATGTTGTACCAGCAATTGAGAGTTAGGTTCAGGTAAGAAGTGGTTGAATTTGCGGGTGTCAGGGGTTATGGGGAGATGGCGGATGAAAAGGGTTAGGAGGGAGAGATAGATCAGATTGATTGCATGGCGGAGTAGACTTGATGGGCCGAATGGCCTAATTCTGCACATCACTTATGAACTTATGCCAGTTCTTGCCCCACCCCTCCCTGTCACCTCTGTCAACCAGTTATCTCCCTTCCACACCATCCGTCTGAAGAACGGTCCCGACCTAAAATGTCTCCGTCCATCTCCCTCTGCAGATGCTGCCTGACCCTCTGAGATTCTCCAACAATTTGTTTTTTATTCAAGATTCCAGGACTTGCAGTCTCTTGTGCGGATATGCAACTTTCTTGCAATTGCGGATTTCTAGCAATTTTGTACTTTAGTTTTTTTTTCAATAACATCCTTTATTGGGAATATTTTTGTAACCGTGGCATTGGTAGCTGATCTAAGCATTGAATTCACAAAGACTGGGTTGCAACATGCAGGGATGTAGGTGAGAAGAGACTCAGAATGATTTGGTGGGAACAAGGGAATTGAAAGTAAAGGCAAAGCTGGTGCTTAATCTATATACTATTGTCTTGTTTTGTCTTGTTTGTGTGTGTGTGTGTGTGTGTGATGGTATTTTCGCCAAAACGGTACACAGTAGCACTAAATTTTTTTTGAACCTTACTCAGATTTTTTCCGTCGTTGATCGAATCACGTTTCCTTCAGATTTTATGTTATATTTCACAAGTTATTGATATTTAAACTTTAAAAAATAAACAACTTTGAGAAGAATAACTGTGACTCTGCTTTGAGATTTTTCTGGCAACTTCCAGTGATGACATCACAATGGCATCTCACAGTCCTCCAATCACAATGGGATATCATTTACATATGACGCCAATTATGTCACAATGGGATTGTAGCCCTGGTCACAACATTGTTGCTATCCAAGAACACTGAGTCCTGCTAGCTCTAGCAGGTGCAAATGCATTTTTCTTAAAGTCACAGTACAATTAATTTTTTTTAAAGTTTAAAATGAGGGAGTGTGAATAAGGCAAAATGAGCAGCCCCTGCGCAGATGGGGCTATGAATGAGTGGTGCAATATTGTGTTGGGGGAACGGGTTACGTTTGGGCAATGGGTGAGTGGTGCAAACGGGTTGCGTTGGGGGAATGGGTGAGTGGTGGATTATTGCGTTGGGGGAATGGGGCCCAACAGGTCCCACTTGGTCGAGTAGTTTTATAAAATGTTTTGCAGGGATATATGGATCTTTGGTTCATCTAGAAGAGTGTTGCAATCTGGAGCAGACTGGTGGAGGCAGGTTCTGTCACAATATCTGGGTGCGCACTTGAATTGCAAGGCATTGAAGGCAAAATGATGGTACAATGGGATTAATGTGAGTGCTTGATGATGGGCAGTGCCTGCCTTCATGTGCTGTTCGACTCTTTGACTGGGATCAATGCAAGTGAAGCTGCATGGGTGAAATATACTGCTGAGCATTTATTTTGAGGTGAAGATGAATGTGGGCACAGATTGGCAGGAGTTAACACCAATGTGAATAAACTGATGGCAGCTAGGACTACTGCTGATTGTGAACTCATCACATCAAGAGGATGGACACAAAATGCTGGAGTAACTCAGCGGGACAGGCAGCATCTCTGGATAGAAGGAATGGGGGACGTTTTGGTTTGAGACCCTTCTTCAGGCGCATTCCTTCTCTCCAGAGATGCTGTTTGGTAGGCGACGCGACTCTCGTCAGCAGCGGCCTCTGCAGCCCGTCTGCGTTTTTATTATTTTTTGTCTATGTTTTTATATAGTTTTTTTTTTTTTTTTTTTTTTTGTTTGGTTTTTTTTGTTTTTTGTGGGGGGTGGGGGGGGGGGGGGTGGGATGGGGGGAGGGGGTAACTTTTTAAATCTCTCCCTGCATGGGAGACCCGACCTTTTCTTTGTCTGGTCTCCGTTGTCGTTGGGGCTGCAACGAGGAGCGGCCTCCTAAAGGGGAAGACCGGGGGCTCTGGTGCCAACGACTCACCTCCCCGTCGCGGAGCTGGCCGAGTCCGGAGCGGGTGGAGCGGTGGAGCGCTGCTGCTGCTGCGGCCCGACCTCTGGAGATTCGGAGGCTGCAACTGCGGGTCTGGCGGACAGCGGCACCGGGAGCCCGCGGGTCACTGGAGGGAGACCGCTTTTCAGGGCTCCCGCAATGGCAACTTCTCCCGCCCGAGTTGCGGGGTCGAAGAGCTCCTGGAGCGGGGCCTCACAGCACCGCCCCGCGCGGCTTGCAATGGCCGCGGGACTCTGCGAGCGCACGCCGGGGGCTCTAACATCAAGAACCCGGTGTGCAGCCTTGCATCACCCGGCGTGGCTTTAATGGCCGCAGGACAATCGCCATCGCCAGCCGGGGGCTTTGACTTTGACTCTGACATCGTGGGGGGAGAGTGCAGTGGAGAGATAAGTTTTTTTGGCCTTCCATCACAGCGATGTGATGGATGTTTATGTAAATTATGTTGTGTCTTGGGTCTATTTGTTTGTAATGTATGGCTGCAGAAACGTCATTTCGTTTGGACCTCAAGGGGTTCAAATGACAAATAAATTGTATTGTATTGTATTGTATTGTCCCGCTGAGTTACTCCAGCATTTAGTGTCTATCTTCGGTGTAAACCAGCATCTGCAGTTCCTTCCTACAACAGCAAGAGGATACAGGTGCCACATATCAGAAATTGGATGAAGCAACTTATTATTATCAAGGTAGATTATTCCATCACTGGAAGTTGAAGAGAGCAGTCTCGTTCCATCAAATATTTATTGTGATTGTGATTGATAATTTTTTTAAATTACGTTTTCTTTGTTGGTTTTCAACCTCTTTTAATCGTCCATTGATTCCACATTCTCTTCAGGTTATATTGCAATTAATATTCTAAATTGCACTTCAGGATTTGGACCTTCCCCAACCCGATCAGGACTTATAGTACTGGAGGCACACTGTTGCCTCTATTCACACAGTTTGCTGACCACCAACAGAGGGAAGAGAACTGTTTTGTCTTTGCCTTGATTACCACCACTGTACAAGAGCCCATACAAAGTGTGCAGGAAGGAACTGCAGATGCTGGTTTAAACCGATGATAGACACAAAAAGCTGGAGTAACTCAGCGGGTCAGGCAGCATCTCTGGAGAAAAGGAGTAAGTGATTAAGAAGGGTCTCTACCCGAAACGTCACCTATTCCTTTTCTCCAGAGATGCTGCCTGACCTGCTGAGTTACTCCAGCTTTTTGTGCCTATCTTCAGTATAAGTGTTAGTTTGGTCGATGCTGTCAAATCCAAGCCACTAATCAGTGTCTTACATAGAAACATAGAACATAGAAATTAGGTGCAGGAGTAGGCCATTCGGCCCTTCGAGCCTGCACCACCATTCAATATGATCATGGCTGATCATCCAACTCAGTATCCTGTACCTGCCTTCTCTCCATACCCCCTGATCCCTTTAGCCACAAGGGCCACATCTAACTCCCTCTTAAATATAGCCAATGAACTGGCCTCAACTACCTTCTGTGGCAGAGAATTCCAGAGATTCACCACTCTCTGTGTGAAAAAAAGTTTTCCTCATCTCGGTCCTAAAAGATTTCCCCCTTATCATTAAACTGTGACCCCTTGTTCTGGACTTCCCCAACATTGGGAACAATCTTCACCTCCCCTTTCACCCAACCTTTGGAGAAATACATGGGACTTAAGCACCATTTGGGTCAAACATGGGCAATTTCTAGCATAAAACTGCTGGAAGAATTCAGTGGGTCAGGCAGCACCTGTGGAAGCAAGGAGATGGTCAATACCTTTGGTCGAGACATTGCATCAGGTCTAAGAGTGAAGAGGGAAGATAGTAAAGAGAAGGGGAGAGGTGAGACAGAGACTGATAGGCTATGGGAAACTAGATACAGGAGTGATGATAGGGAGATGGAACCAGCAGGGGATCTGAATGATTCTAGACAACGTGGGGGTGAGGTAAGGGATGGAAAAGATGAACAAAGGGAGAGAGAAGATAGACACAAAAAGCTGGAGTAACTCAGCGGGTCAGACAGCATGACTGGAGAGAAGGAATAGGTGATTTCAAGTCGAGACCCCTCTTCAGATTTTCCTCCAGAGATTCTGTCCAACCCGTTGAGTTACTCCAGCTTTTTGTGTCTTTGGTTTAAACCAGCATTTGCAGTTCATTTTGTAAGAAAGAACTCCAGATGCTGGTTTAAATTGAAGGTAGACACAAAATGCTGGAGTAACTCAGCGGGTGAGGCAGCATCTTTGGAGAGAAGGAATGGGTGATGTTTCGGGTCGAGACCCTTCTTCAGACTGAAGAAGGGTCTCAAACCATGAACCATTATTATTCAGACTGAAGAAGGGTCTCGACCCGAAACATCTCCCATTCTTTCTCGCCAGAGTTGCTGCCTCACCCATTTGCAGTTCCTTCCGACACAAAGGGAGAGAGAATCCTGTTTGACAGGTGGGAGTGGGAAAGGAAAACAGGGGAATTGGTTACTTGAAATAGGAAAATTGAATGTTTATACCACTGTCGGGCACCCAAGTGGAACATGCAGTGCAGTTCTAGCTTGCATTTGGCCTCACTGCAGCAACAGGGAAGGCCAAGCATTGACAAGTCAGTGTGGAATTCAGAGGGAAGTTGAAATGACATCAAATCAGAAGCACAAGACAAAGCCAGTCATTTAAATGTTTTGCTTCCTTTAAACAAGTGAAGAGAAATTTACTTATTAAGAAACAATCGTTACATTTGTACTTTCAACAGGATTCAGCATTCACTATTTATACAAGCATTGACTTAAAACTGTGTTTATTTATTTTAAAACCTTTTGCAGAAGCGAAGGGAGAAGGAAAATACCTTACAGCTTCTCACACAAATCATACGTAGCATGGTAAAATATGAAGTAGATGAAATTTGAATCACATAGCACAGAGATAGATTAGCCATGATTGCATGGCAGAGTAGACTTGATGGTCCAAATGACCTAATTCTACTCCTATTCCTTATGATCTTATGATCTTATGACCTTATATGCAACAATCTACAGTTTTATCTGAGCTGAATAATACTAAATGAACATACAAAACATTTTTGATGGGGAAATATTAATTTAATTATAACTTTGTTGTGCTTTAAATCAGTTCTTCACGTCTCCGTTTGTCTTCTAAGCTGGTTTTGAGTGTTCTCGAAGGAAAATGATATCTTCTTGTTTTTTTTCATTTCCGTTGAATTCTTCTGGAATGGCTGCCTGGATACTGTCGTGGTCAGAGCTGCTTCTTACACACCCAGGTAAGGTCAGCTGAGCAATTTCCTGCTTGGCTCCATTCTTGCGGAGTTTGCACGTTAACAGTGACATGTGCCCAGTCACCTGCTCGTGGCTGGCCGTGCTGTTGGTCAGGTTGGTTAGTGCCGTGGCATATCTGTGCGAACCATAACTTGTCTTGCCATTCCAGTCCATGGACAGTGTCCACCTTGTCCATAACTTTTTAATTTCTGTCTGAACCTTTGGAAAATGAATGTCTAATTATATTAAACCAAATTGACATTTGTTTTTATTTTAATTTAGTGTAGTTTAGAGATACAGTGCGGAAACAGGCACCTTGACCCACCCGAGTCCACACCGACCAACGATCTCCGCACACTACACTGGAGACAATTTTACATTTATACCAGGTGAATTAACCTACAAACCTGTGGGAGGAAACTGAAGATCTCGGTGAAAACCCACGCGGTCACGGGGAGAACGTACAAACTCCGTACAGACAGCACCCAGAGTCAGGATCGAACCTGGGTCTCTGGTGCTGTGAGGAAGCAACTCTACCGCTGGGCCACCGTGCCGCCCCTAAATTTAAGCTGGAGCTTTTTATTGTAAATGGGAACTGAGGGATTCCACACAAAGAGTAAATAAAATCTGGAACGAGCTGCCTGAGGTGGTGCCAGTGAAAGGAACAGTAACAGCATTTCGGAGGAGCCACAAGAAACTGCAGTTGTTGGGAATCTTGAGCAAAACACAAAGTACTGGTGGAACTTAGTGGGTCAGGCAACATCCGTGGAGGGAAATTGACAGATGACGTTTCAGGTCAGGACCTTCTTCAGGCAGGTTGGAGAAATGGGAGAGAAAGCTGGAAGGGTCAGGTGGGGGTGGAAATAAAGCCTGGTCAATGATAGGTGTTTATAGGAGACAGAGAAGGGGTTGGCTGGCAGATGATGGGGTAAGTGACAAAGGCTCGAGATGAAATGGAGTCAACAGGGGTGATAAGTAGAAGAGGAGTGAAGTGCAAAGTGAGGGGGAAGGTTATGGGTGTAAGGGGACAGGGGGGAGAGAGGGGGATCAAAGGTTAATGGAGAACTTGGGACAGGCACATATAATGGAGAGGAAAGGAGCAGGGTGACTAGGGGTAGAAAATGGTGGGAGAAGTGTGTGGGATGAAGGGAAACATGGGAAAGAGACAGGAGGTGGGGGGAGATAGTACTCAATATTGGAGAATTCAATGTACATACAGCTGAGTTACAAACTGCCTAAGGTGCTTTTCCTTCAGTTTGCGGCTGGCCTCTCTCTGGCAATGAAGGAGCCCAAGGACAGATGTGAGGATGGGAAGGGGAGTTAAAATAGTTGGCAACCGGGAGATACAGTGGACCCTGGTGGATAGAGCTCAAGTATTCGGTGAAACGGTGGCCTAGTCTACATTTGGTCTCAGCAGAAATGTCAGAGGATGTTGTGTTGGGTGGGGAGGCACCTGGACAGGTACTGATGGAATTAATGCAGGCAGGTGGGATAAGGGAGGTTGGTTTGTTGGTCAGTGTTGATTTGGTGAGCTGAAAGTGTTGTTTCCATGATGTACAAGTAAGTCTATGACTCCATGAGCAGGAGTGAGCTTAATGACAACCACAGGGAGATTTGTCAGGAAGTTGTAGCAGCAGGGATGAGATGTACTACCTTCAGATTCAGAAACAGGTTAAATGACACTGCACCAATATCCCGGGAAATGGATCATTGAACCAGAGATATTCTGAATTCCACTTCGAAAGCTGGGAAGATTTAAATTTGCCATTAAATAACTTGAATAAATTAAATAAATGGAACTAATTAATTAATTAATTAATCTGATTACATTATCAAGTGGTTAATTAATCATATTTCTAATTTATTCATTAATTAATTAAATTATATATTTTAATAATGAATAATATCTTTAACAATGTATATCATATAATAATTATATATAATATTATAGAAAATAATTTATAATATTATCATATTAATTAATTCTATTATATCATATATTTTTATTGATATATTAAATTATAACTTAAATGAATTAAATAAATCTTGCAAATCTTCAACAATGAATCAATTAGATTGTGGAGAAAGTCCATTTGATTTAGGAATGCTGCCCTTACAGTTGGACCTGGCGGTGAGTCCATACTGACCAATTCTTAATTTAGTTTTCTGACTCTACGTCAGAAAATGCTGGAAATATTCAGCAGATCAGGCAGTCTGTGCAAAAGAAAATAGAGATAACACCAAAGGCTGAAGGCCCTTCACCACACCTGAAATGTTAATTACCATTATTTCTCCTTCCGCAGATGCTGCCTGACCCGTTGAGTGTTTCTGCCTCAACCGTTCCTGTTTCTATTTCAGATTTTGAGCATCTACAGTTGTTGACTCTGATGATTTCCGTGTAAAAAAATGGGGAAATCCAAAATATCTTTCCAAGGAGAAAGTGACCGATTTAATCTGGTTGTGGGTGCATTCTTGACGGCAAAGTAAAAGGATGACTTACCTCTCCAGTGCAGAAACAGTAGATGATTGCAACAAAGAATCCCTGCAAACAACAGACCCATCCAACAGCATTAGAATAATAGTCAAATTAACATCGGTCAAAAATCAAAATAGAACAGCAGTGATTCCAACCTGAATCCTCAGCAGGACTTACAGAAACTTGAATTCTACACAACCTCCCATTTATTCTAAATGTGGCCCCTGGTTCTGGACTCGCCCAACATTGGGAACATTTTTCCTGCATCTAGTTTGTCCAGTCCTTTTATAATTTTATATGTTTCTATAAGATATCCCCTCATCCTTCTAAACTCCAGTGAATACAAGCCTAGTCTTTTCAATCTTTCCGCATATGACAGTCCCGCCATCCCAGGGATCAATCTCGTGAACCTACGCTGCACTGCCTCAATCACAAGGATGTCCTTCCTCAAATTTGGAGACCAAAACTGGACACAATACTCCAGATGTGGTCCCACCAGAGCCCTATACAACTGCAGAAGAACCTCTTTACTCCTACACTGAAATCCTCTTACTATGAGGGCTAAGGGTATGGAAGGGTATATGGAAGTGTAAGGTGTGAAAACGACAGATCAAAGCAGACGATAAGGAAATGTAGAATGGTTCATTGTTAGCTGAGGGGAAGGTGACAACACAACACAACACACAATCAGTAATATTTAATCAGAAGAACAGTAGACCAAGTCAGAGAACTAGGATGAGGGAGGGATGGAGAGAGAGGGAAAGCAAGGGTTACTTGAAGTTAGAGAAGTCAATATTCATATCACTGGGGTGTAAGCTGCCCAAGCGAAATATGAGATGCTGTTCCTCCAATTTTTGCTGGGCCTCACTCTGACAATAGAGGAGGCCCAGGACAGAAAGGTCAGTATGGAAGATGAGAGGGGGAGCTAAAGTGTTTGGCAACCAGGAGATCATGTAGGCCTAGGATGACTGAGCGAATGGGTTTAACAAAATAATCGATAAGTCTGTGCTTGCTCTTGCCGATATATAGGAGTCCACGTGTGGAACAGCGGATACAGTACATGAGGTTGGAGGAGGTGCTAGTGATCCTCTGTCTCACCTGACAAGACTGTCGGGATCCACGGACGGAGCCTAGGGAGAAGGTGTTGTATCTCTTGCGGTTTCAGGGGAAGGTCCCTGGAGAGGGGAGGGTTTGGTTTGGATGGGAAGGGATGAATTAAGCAGGGATTTGTGGAAGGAACGGTCTCGGCGGAAAGTAGAAAGAGGTGGTGGTGGGAAGATGGAGCTAGTGGTGGGATGATGGGAAAATGTGGCTAGTGGTGGCATGACGTAGTGGGATGCAATATATAGATAGCCTCCTTAACGTAGTGCCTTTGGAACAAGGCTGCATTGTGATCTGGTGCTAAGTGGTCCTGTCTGAACCCAGACTCAGCATTGTTTAAGAACGAACTGCAGATGCTGGAAAAATCGAAGGTGGACAAAAATGCTGGAGAAATTCAGCTGGCGAGGCAGCATCTATCAGACCGAGGTGAAGAAGGGTCTCGGCCTGGAACGTCACCTATTTCCTTCGCTCCATAGATGCTGCCTCACCCGCTGAGTTTCTCCAGCATTTTTGTCTACCAGACTCAGCATTCGTAACCGTGCTATTGCTGAGTATAATAATTTGACTGCATTGCCAATGGCATCAGCTATTTCTTAGCCAATGCTTGACAATGAGTCAAAGGGGATGACCATTGATTGGAATTGTCCTGATTTTTCTGAATAGGACATCATTGAGCAATTTTCCATTTTGTCAGATGGATGCCAGTGTAGTAAATGAACTGGAGAATTAACACTTGGAAGTGACATTGGAAAATGTGTCAGTGCCAATTTATCCCTGATCCAGTTCACACTACAAAATCTACTAAGCAATAAGGCTCCGTTCAAATTTAGGGTGGCACGGTGGTGCAGCGGTAGAGTTGCTGCCTTACAGCATCAGTAGACCCGGGTTCAATCCCGACTACTGGTGCTGTCTGTACGGAGTTTGTACGGTCTCCCCATGATCTTGTCTGAGATCTTCAGTTTCCTCCCATGTTCCAAAGATGTACAGGTTTGTAGGTGAATTGGCTTGCATTAAGTGTAAATTGTCCCTAGTGAGTGTAGGATATTATTAATGTGCGGGGATCGCTGGTCAGTGGACTCGGTGGGCCGAAGGGCCTGTTTCCGCACTGTCTCTCTAAACTAAATTAAATTATCTCCATTGAGGATGATTCTCTTTAAATTGGAGCATGTACAATCCAAGAGTGATTTTATGAATAGAGTAAGCACTGATCTGGATTTGATTACATTTTTAATGGTTATTTGATAGGATTGCCAGATGTTATATTATAATCAATCTACATGGGTCACAGTTAATGACTTGTTTAGTTTAGCTTAGTTTAGTTTAGAGATACAGCACGGAAACAATAGACAATAGACAATAAACAATAGGCACAGGAGTAGGCCATTCGGCCCTTCGAGCCAGCACTGCCATTCAATGTGATCATGGCTAATCATCCACAATCAGTACCCCATTCCTGCCTTCTCCCCGTATCCCTTGACTCCACTATTTTTATGAGCCTTATCTAGTTCTCTCTTGAAAGCATCCAGAGAACCGGCCTCCATTGCCCTCTGAGGCAGAGAATTGCACATAAACAGTCCATGCCAACCAGCAATCTCTGTACACTAACTCCATACTACACACATGAGGGACAATTTTACAATTATAGCAAGTGAAATAACCGATAAACCTGTATGTGCGGGAGGAAACCAGAGATCCCGTAGGAAACCGATTTCCTTGGTTCCACAGATGCTGCTGCACCCGCTGAGTTTCTCCAGCATTTTTGTGTATCATAGAAAACCTACGCAGGTCACAGGGAGAATGTACAAACTCTGTACAGACAGCACCTGTAGTCAGGATCGAACCCGGGTCTCTGGCGCTGTAAGGCAGCAACTCTACCGCTGCGCCTATTTACTTATATCTACTTGTATTTAAAACACATTTGTACTCCCTGGCTTTTGACCATGCCTGAGGCTTTGCTACTGTTTGTGGTGTTTTTGATGTTTCTTTATTTTACATGTCTTTTCCTACTATTTCTTTTGATTGTTATTTTTGGTGTGTATTAACTTTTTTGTCAATGAATAGTGATGTACAGCACTTTGTTGCAGCTATGTTTGTTTTTAAAGTGCTCTATAAATAAAATTATTATTATTTTATTATTATTATTTACTTATAGTTATAAATAAGAAGTGTTCATGTGCAGTTCAACACCAGTTAAACATAAACACAAAGGAAATTGAAGCAGGAGTAGGGCAATGTGACCCCTATAGCTTCCAAAATGTTGGCGAATCTGATTTTGGGCAGATCATCACTTTCCTATTTGATTCCCTTAACCCTTGATTCCCCCAAAATCTGAGACTATTGTCAATTGTGAATCGCAACCTGGTTTACAATGGCTCAGTTTGCGTTAGAAACTTATTTTTATGGAAAGAATGTTATCCATCTTTTTGCCAACATTTCTTTACTACCCTGTTGAAAACAAATGATTACACTGCATATATCAAAATGTATTCTTCCTTCAATATTCACGATTCACCAAGCGCTAAAAGCCTGTGGAATCCAAGCACAGCAAACCAGATTCAATTTTACCTTCTCCTAGCTAACGATGATCTATTCCCTGAGCTCCGTCCCCTTTGATGTCTCATTTTCACACCTTGCACTTCCTTATCTCTGTGTCTCCCTCACCCCTGAATCTCAGTCAGAAGAAGAGTCTCGACCCAAAATGTCACCCATTCCTTCTATCCAGAGATGCTGCCTGACCCGCTGAGTTACTCCAACATTTTGTGTCAAAACCAGATTCAATCCTGACCTTTAGTTGTCAACCCTTTGACCGAATGGGATTCCCCCATGAGTTCCGATTTCTTCCTATATTCCAAAAATGTGTGAGTTGGTAGGTTAATTGCTGCTATTGTGGAGGTGAGGAACAGAATCTGGGAGAAATTGGTGGGAATACGGGAATAAAATGGGATTCGTGCAGTGCGGGAAGAGTGTAATTGAGAGCTTTATAGACAGCACAGACTCTTCCCAGTTTCTTCCCAGCTATTATCAGGCAACTGAATCATCCTACCACAACCTGAGAGCAGTGCTGATCTACCATCTACCTTATTGGAGACCCTCAGACTGTCCTCGATCGGACTTTACTGGCTTCACCTTGCTCTGAACGTTATTTCCTTACCATGTACAGGTATCTATACACTGAAAATGGCTCGATTGTGATTACGTATTGTCTTTCCGCTGCCTGGATAGCACGCAACAAAGGCTTTTCACTGTACCTGGTTATACGTGACGATAAACAAAACCAAACTGACTCTGTGACCCTTGGGATACATTTCTTGAGTAACTTTGCACTTTGATCAATAACAGCACAGACATGGTGTTTCAGAAACTCGCATATTATTTTGCTTCTTTCGTGAGATGATCCTACCTGGAATGAGTTGAAGAAAAGCTCAAAGTGCATCCTGATTTCCCATGCTAACCCAACGTAGGTGTGTGGCACACCAATAAACACAGCATAATGGACTCCAAAGACCAGCACAAGAATCAACGTCGATTTTGCCAATTTCCTTAAAAACAGATAAACATAACATGAAACATTTGAAATAATACTCGCAAATTCACCTGTTGTCCTATTTGAACATAGACACAAAAAGCTGGAGTTACTCGGTGAGTCAGGCAGCATCTCTGGAGAAAAGGAATCAGTGCATTTCGGGTTGTGACCCTTCTTCAGGAGTTTAGAAGGAAGAGGGGGGATCTTATAGAAACATATAACATTCAAAAAAGACTGGGCAGGCTAGATGCAGGAAAAATGTTCCCAATGTTGGGTGAGTCCAGAACCAGGGGCCACAGTCTTGGAATAAAGGGGAGGCCATTTAAGACTGAGGTGAGAAAAAACGTTTTTTTACCCAGAGAGTTGTGAAATTGTGGAATTCCCTGCCACAGATCACTGGATGGATTTAAGAGAGAGTTAGATAGAGCTCTAGGGGCTAGTGGAATCAAGGGATATGGGCAGAAGACAGGCACGGGTTATTGATTTGGGACGATCAGCCATGATCACAATGAATGGCGGTGCTGGCTTGAAGGGCCAAATGGCCTCCTCTTGCACCTATTTTCTATGTTTCTATGAGTCTGAAGAAGGGTCTCGACCCAAAACGTCACCTATTTATTTTCTCCAGAGATGCTATCTGACCGCCGAGTTACTCCAGCTTTTTGTGTCAAACTTTGGTTTAAACCAGCATCCTTCCTACATGTAAGAATAACCTCCTGAATAGCATACTTGGTCCTGCACTAATCTATTTAGATCCCTTCTCCACCTTCAAGCATTTCACTTTTATCTATCTCACCTGAAGGCGTCTTCCTTATGAACGTCACAAAGATATTAATGTTTATGTCATTTTAATCATACCCTTTTCCAATTGACCTTAATGCAATCCAGTCACCTCTCTGCTTCAGCATTTTATCCGGGGTGGGAGATTGCAACCTTCACGTGGTCCGCCCTGTTTCGACGAATGCAATCAACCTGGCGTGCACAATCAACTAAGATAAAATCGAACAAGTTGTCCTACAGCTTTAGGCTGTGCACGCCATACGCAAGAAGAGGAAGCCTTTTATTCCAACTTGCCCAATCTCATCATCAGATCATAGATGATAGGAGAGGGATTTAAGCCATTCAGCCCATCAAGTCTACTCTGCCATTCAATCATGGCTGACCTATCTCTCCCTCCTAACCCCATTCTACTGTCATAGAGATAGATAGATAGATAGATAGATAGATAGATAGATAGATAGATAGATAGATAGATAGATAGATAGATAGATAGATAGATAGATAGATAGATAGATAGATATAGATATGCCATTTATTGTCACTATACATGTACAATGAGGTTAAAAGCAGCTCGTACTCAGTGCATACATATAATTTAGTACAAAAAACAAGAAACAGAAAACAAAACAAAAGGTGGGGGGGAGGATAGGTGCACAATTCTGCGGCGCTATATACATATCTATAAAGGCAAAATGGTGAAGGATGAATAGGCAGTATTTTTAGGCAGTTGTTTAAAAATTATTTTAAATATTAAAAAAAAATTTAAAAATATTAAAAATTACAGTTACAATACACATTACAGTTCCAAATTTCAGTACGTGGATAGAATAGATGGAAGTCCGGGTGTTGGGCTGTGAAGTCAGTGCATGTGTGAATTAAGAATAGTTATGACTTTCGGAAAGCAACTATTCCTGAGTCTATTTGTCCTAGTTTTGATGCACCTATAACGCCTTCCAGAGGGCAGCAGGTCAAACAGTCCAAACGCAGGATGGGAGCTGTCCTTGATGATATTCTTTGCCCTGCTAAGGCAGCGGGAGGTGTAAATATCCATCAGGGAGGGGAGAGGGCAACCAATGATCTTCTGTGCTGTCCTAGTTACCCTCTGAAGCCTCTCCCTGTCTGCCATGGTGCAGCTGCCGTACCATGCTGTAATGCAGTATGTCAGCAGGCTCTCGATGGACGAGCGGTAGAAGGTCAGCAGCAGGTTAGAGTCCAGGTTATGGTCATCTCCCCACAACCTCTGACACCCGTACTTATCATGCTTGGATACCCTTTGCTAAGTTCATTTCTTGTGGAGTTCTTGCTTGAAGGATTCCTGGCCCACTCATTGTATTGATACTGGGCTCCAGATGTCATTTCAACGAGATGAAGAGGAGGACTTGTGTTTCTTTTTTGGTTAACTTTGCAGATGACTAATTGAGGGAGAACAGAAAGGTGTTTTGCTGTCTTTAACAGATGTTTCTTTCAACACAAAATTAGTTGCGTAACTATTCCTTGTTTACTGTAGTTCAACTGATCTGCGTAGAATTTATTGCCATTATTATCTGGAAAATGGCGATGACTACATCTCAAGGATAAACAATCGACTTCAAAGCAGCTGGAAATACTTGGAGAAATGTAAAGTATCACAAAGTTACAGTGTTTTTATTTAGTAGAGAAAGGAACTGCAGATGCTGGTTTAAACCGAAGATACTCAAAATGCTGGAGTAACTCAGCAGGACAGGCAGCATCTCTGGAGAGAAGGAATGAGTGACGACTTTTCTCTGAAGAAGGGTCTCGACCCGAAACGTCACCCATTCCTCCCCAAAGATGCTGCCTGTCCCGCTGAGTTACTTCAGTATTTTGTGTCTATCTAGTTTTTTTTTATATAAAGGTGAATGGAGACAGAATGTTCCAAAATGTTGGAATATATTCCATGTTTGTGTCAGCTTCTGAGTTAACGTTAAAACCATAAACGTAAGCAAATGACAGCTTCTCAACAAAACCAAAAAGAATGTTTCAAGAGGGGGTGAGAAAGCACATGGCTTTGAAGACTGTTATGCAGGCAAGAAAATAAGTGGCATATTTTGTCACTGAAAGCATTGCTATCTCCTTTCCTTAATAAACAAACTGTGATTTCAAGAATGCAGCCTTAATCAATTTTCACACTAATTTAAATTTCAGAACATCCATGGTGATATTTGCAAATTACTGTCATGCTTCGTTTGGTTTGATGTGTATAAACGACAGATCTCCATTGCTTTAATATGTTTGAGGCTGGGAAACAACAATGGGCCACAAAGCCTCCACTGTTTTTGAAGTGCCAAGTAGCTGCATTAGCTTTGAAGATGGAGTGAGAGATGGGAACGCACTTATCTGAGCCAAATGCGCAGGGTGATATCTCAGTAAGTGGGTTTACATGCCTGCCTAGCGCCAGTCGCTAGTCCGCAGAGACTATCATTCCAACAAATGTGATGTTTAGGATATTGGTCAGATGCAACTTTAAAGATTGAAGCAACTCTGAGGAAGGGTCTCGAACTGAAACGTCACCTATTCCTTCTCTCCAGAGATGCTGCCCGTCCCGCTGAGTTACTCCAGCTTTTTGCGTCTATCTTTGGTTTAAACCAATATCGCCCGTTCCTTCCTACGTACTATGTTACTAATTGCTTTATACTGCAGCATTGTTTAACGCAGAAGCTGTCAGAACTTTGCCTCTGCGGAGTAGACACACTGTGAAACTGCTAAACGCCTCTTCCGAAGACCTTTTTATAAAGCACTTTGATTACTGGCTAATGCATCATCTGCACTCAACCACACTCAGTGCTGGAACATCTGGATAACAAAAACACCTTTGTCGAAGTCCTTTATTGACTCTAACTCTACCAGCAACATCATAACTCCAACCAAACTCATCTCCAAACTCCTGAACCCACGACCCAACAGTTCCCTCAGTAACTCCCTGACTTCCTGACCTGTAGACCGCAATCAGCAAGGACAGGTGATAAACCATTCTCCATGTTTACCTGACGACCCACAACGCTGCATATTCAGCCCCTACTGAACTCCCGACACATTCAAAACTAAGCTGGCAAACTCAGCCCTGTCTCCATTTACAGGTTTGGATGACAAGCAATGAAGGAGCGGGAGCCAAATAAGAACACACGTTGCTGGAGTAACTCAGCAGGTCAGGCAGCATCGCTGGGGAACATGGATAGGTGATGTTTTGGGTCAAGACTGTTCTTCAGACTGTGGCAAGGCAAGGCAACTTTATTTATATAGCACATTTCATACACGAGGCAGACTCAAAGTGCTTCACATAAAAACATGTCATACAATAAAATTAAATAATAAAATGAAATAAAATCGAACTAAAAGAAAAGAAAAGCAAAATTAAAAATGCATTATAAAAAGTGCAAAAGTTAAAAGTGCAATCTAGTTAAGATTTAGCTGAAAGCTAAAGTAAACATAAAAACATAAACATAAAACTGTGGTGGGTGTGGGGGGAGGGAGGGAGGGAGAGGGGATAGTGGAAGAAGGAGAGAGGCAGCACTGCAAAAGGGGAGAGGCAGCACAAAGTATGATGCAGGGGAGGGAGGTTTTGATAGGCAGATGTTTGGAACAAAGGCTTGAGATAAGAACAGTAGGCATGTGGCAGGTTTGAGGTGTAGTGCATTGTGAAGCTAGAGATAGGAAAGTCGTAGAAGGGGGGTGGGGGTGGGATTGGAGTGGAGAAATAGGTGGGAGTCTAGGTGATGCACATGGAATAGAGGGGGGGGGGGCGGAGAAAGGAGCAGGGAGTTGTTAGAGGTTACTTAAAATTGGAGAATTCAACATTCATACCGGAATGTGTAGGAAGGTATTGCAGATGCTGGTTTACACTGAAGATAGACACAAATCGCAGGAGTAATTCAGCGGGACAGGCAGCATCTCTGGGGAGAATGAATGGGTGATGTTTCGGGTCCTGGTCCTTCTTCAGGCCATATCATTGGGTTGTAAGCTACTCAAGCGTGATTTGAGGTGCTGTTCCTCGAGTTTGTGTGTGGCCTCAGTCATTCTGACAATGGAGGAGGCCTAGGTTAGAGAGGTCAGTGTGGGAATGGGAAGGGGAGTTAAAGTTGTTAGCGACTGGGAAATGCCGTAGGCCTTGGCGGATCAGAAGCAAATGTATGACAAAATAGTCGCTGTCTACGCTTGGTCTCGCCGATGTAGAGGAGGCCACATCGGGAACAACGGATGCAGGATATGAGGCTGCAGGTGAACCTCTGTCTCACCTACAAAGAATGCTGAGGTCCCTGGATGGAGGCAAGAGAGGAGATATAGAGACAGGTGTTACATCACTTGTGCTTGCAGGGGGAAGAACGAAGAGAGAGAGAGAGAGAGAGAGAGAGAGAGAGAGAGAGAGAGAGAGAGAGAGGGAGAGGCAGAGGGAAAAAGAGAGAGAGGGAGGGTGTGAAAGAGAGAGAGAGAGAGAGGGAGAGGGAGGGAGAGAAAGAGAGAGACGGAGGGGGAGGCGAGGGAGAGCGAGGGAGAGGGAGAGAGCGAGGGAGAGAGAGGGAGAGATGGAGAGAGCGGCAGAGGAAGAGGGAGAGAGAGAAAGAGAGAGGAGAGCTGAGAGAGACAGAGAGAGAGAGAGAGATAGAGAGAGGGAGAAGGAGAAGGAGAAAGAGAAAGAGAGAGGGAGGGGGAGTTCGAAGGAGAGTGGGGGAGAATGAGCGAGAGCGAGGGAGAGATGGAGAGAGCAGGAGAGAGGGAGAGGGAGAAGAGAGAGAGAGAGAGAAGAGAGAGAGAGAGAGAGAGAGAGAGAGAGAGAGAGAGAGAGAGCGAGAGAGATGAGAGAGAGAGAGAGAGAGAGAGAGAGAGGGTATCCATGCACTGTATACTTGTATTTATACTTATGCATTTTAAACATGTATGTCATGTTTTGTACTTTGGCAATAAAACAATGTATTTTTATCATGCCAAATAAAAAAAAGAAAAAAAGAGAGAGAGACCATGTAGGGGGGAGATGGAAATGTTGGAGGATGATGTGTTTAACCATGAGCTAATAGCACGGAGTCAAACCAACCCCTTCCTTAGTATCAGCAGAATGAAAGAGCTATACATCACGTTCCACAAGCAAACAAGCCCCAGCCTGAATCAATGACATTGAAGTGAAGATGCTCGAGAGATTTGTTCCTAGCCATAAATCATATCACCAACAAATAGTCCTGGTCGAGCTAGGTTGACACTATGGCCACGAGACAACACCAATGCCTCTACTTCCTCAGGGTGTTATCAAAATACAGCACGACTTCAACTCTAACCAATTTCTACAGATGTACTGTAGAACGTATCCTATCCCAATGCAGGACAGCGTGGTGTGGCAACTGCTCAGCCCAAGATCACATGAAATTGCAGAGAGCTGTCCAGTTCATCAGGCAAACCAGCCTCCCCCCTAATTGACTCTCTATGTACATGTTGCCCCAGGAAAGCAACCCACATAATCACAGAAACACAGAAACATGGAAAATAGGTGCAGGAGGAGGCCATTCGGCCCTTCGAGCCAGCACCACCATTCATTGTGATCATGGCTGATCGTCCCCAATCAATAACCCGTGCCTGCCTTCTCCCCATATCCCTTGATTCCACTAGCCCCTAGAGCTCTATCTAACTCTCTCTTAAACCCATCCAATGATTTGGCCTCCACTGCCCTCTGTGGCAGGGAATTCCACAAATGGCAGGGAATTCCACAAAGGACCATTCGCACCCAGTCATTCTCTCGTCTCCCACATCCCGGCAGGAAACACAGAAGCCTGAAGCACTCTCCACCAGATTCAAGAACCGTTTCTTTCCCACCCAGACTCTTAAATGGCCCTTTCATATGCCGAAGATAAATTCTCAATCTACCAATCCACCTCATTACAGCTCTTGCTCTTTTTTTAATCTGCACTTTTTATTTAGCTGTAATGCTAAATACTGCATTCTGCCTCTTCCTCTCTCTTGTACTAATGTGATGTACTTATAGTTTATTTATAGTATGATGTGTCTGGATAGCATGCAAAACAAAGTTTTTCACTGCATCTCAATATGTTAGTATAAATCCAATTCCCCTTATAGCCACCAGTATGTTAAAGATTGCTGGAGAAGGACACTAAAGGGCCTGTCCTACTTGGGCGACCTAATCCATGAGTTCTGGTGAGTTTGCCCTCGACTCATACTCGCAGCATGGTCGACATGAGGTCTTTGTGACTCTCCTTCATGCTCGAGGGTAGTCCCTGTGTACTCGAGGCCTCAAGAAGGTTGCGGCGTATTTTTCAACATGTTGAAAAATGCCCGCGAATAAAAAAAGGTCGCCATGGAAAAAATCGATACTTTTTTTACTCGTAGGTTTAGTCGTAGTAGGTCATAGTAGGTCGTAGTTAGTCGTAGGTAATCGAGGGTAGTCGAAGGTAGTCGTTGATAGTCTTCATCATAGTCGAAGGGAGGTCGAAGGAGATCGAAGGAGGTTGGCTTCACTCTCCACTATTTGGTGCCCAATTTTCCCGAAGCTAGTTGAAGCTGGTCTTCAACAGTCAAATTGAAGTTGAAGGTGGTCTTCAACATGACATTATTGCAAACTCTCCTAAACTCGAGAATTAGGTCGCCGCAGTGGGACAGCCCCTTAAAGATGTTCTATCAGAAGTATTGGTTGATGAAATATAAAATCAAATTTAGATAGTGTGTGAATTGGGTTTAAAGCTGGGTGTAAACCTTCCTAATTGAAGTAGTGTGTTGATGTGTGCCAAGATGCAGATAGCTGAGTGGTTTAGATCTACTGCAGCAAATAGAGTTGCTTAGGAAGTTAGATTTCCAGGCTAGAAACCTGGACAAGCGGAATAGAAACCAGGAGTTTGCTCCGTAAAGGCGACAGGACAGAGGCTGTGGACAAAAGTGCTGGAGAAACTCAGCGGGTGCGGCAGCATATATGGAGCGAAGGAAATGGGCAACGATTCGGGCCAAAAACCCTTCTTCAGACGGATGTGAGGGGGGGAGAAGGGTGGGTGGGGGGGGGGGGGGGGAGAAGAAAGGAAAAAGGAAGAGGAGATTCAGATTCAGATTCAATTTTAATTGTCATTGTCAGTGTACAGTACAGAGACAACAAAATGCATTAGGAGGAGCCCGAGGGTCTGAGGGAGAGCTGAGAAGGGGAGGAGAAAATAAGGACTACCTGAAATTAGAGGTCAAAGTTCATGCCGCTGGGGTGCAGACTGCAAAAGTGAATTATGAGGTGCTGCTCCTCCAATTTACGGTGGGCTTCACTCTGGCCATGGAGGAGTAATTTCAGGCAGTCCTTACTTTCTCCTCTCCTTCTCAGCTCTCCCTCAGCCCACTGGCTCCTCCTCTTCCTTTCTTCTCCCATTCCCCCCCACCCTCACATGATCTGAAGAAGGGTTTTAGCCCGAAACGTTGCCTATTTCCTTCGCTCCATAGATGCTGCCCCACCCGCTGAGTTTCTCCAACTTTTTTGTCCACCTATTTTTCAGCATCTGCAGTTCCTTCTTAAACAAGCTCAGGCTGTGATGCCTGAGGTTTTACTGCATGTAGCCAGACATCAACTTGGGTATCTTCAGTCTAGTTTAGTTTAGTTTAGTGCTGCAGTAGGGAAACAGGCCCTTCAGCCCACCGGGTCCGTGCTGGCCAGCGAACCCCACACGTTTCTTCCCAGAGGCAATTCGGACTGTAAACGCCTATCTCACCAGGGACTAACTCTACTGAACGTTTTTCCTTCCATTATTTATTATGTAAAAGAATATGTGTGTTATGATTGTGTTTATAATTTGTTTGGTTGTTTTGTTGCTTGTCTTTTGCACAAAAGTCCGCGAGCATTGCCACTTTCATTTCACTGCACATCTCGTATGTGTATGTGACAAATAAACTTGACTTGACTTGACTTGACTTGACATTAACGCAATCTGTGCACACTTGGGACAATTTACAATCATGCCAAGCCAACTAACTTACAAACCCTGTACCTCGTTGTAGTGTGGGAGGATACTGGAGATGCAGGAGAAAGCCCACGCAGGTAGCTGAGGAGAGCGTGCAAACTCTGTACAATCAGTTCCCGTAGTCAGGATCGAACCCAGGTCTCTGGCGCTGTCAGGCAGCAACTGTACGGCTGCACCACCGTGCTGTCTCGTATCTCTTGGCGATCAAGGAACACAATGTTCCTGCATACCCATGTGCGTAGTCTCATGGATATACAGGGAATGGAGGGAGATGAGTCACATGCAGGCAGAGGGGATTAGTTGAACGGGACAGCATGTTCCGCAGTTGTGGGCATTATTGGCTAGACGGCCTTTTCCTGTATTGTACTATTCTGTGTTCTAATTAATCTGCATCTATATTCAGAGCAAGTACAATTCCTCAATTAAGTTGCATTTTGCCATAGTACTTTCTAATTGCTTAGCAACAACCAAACATAAATGTAAAACTTAAAATTCTTGGCTTATTTTCTAAGGTCCATTATGATCAATGCAGCAGGATTTCAGAAAATTGTTTACTTTTTTCTTGTTTTATAGATTGACACCGAGCCAATTAACCTACAAACCTGCACGTCTTTGGAGTGTGGGAGGAAACCGAAGATCTCGGAGAAAACCCACGCAGGTCACGGGGGGAAGGTACAAACTCCGTACAGACGGCGCCCGTAGTCAGGATGGAACCCGTATTTCTGGCGCTGTGAGGCAACAACTCTGCCGCTGCGCCACCGTGCTTCTTCCTATCGAATCCACACACAAGATGAGAAGTTGTTCAGCCAGAGCCAACCGCACTTCTCAGCGTCTGCACACAATGGTGTCTGTCTTGTCGCCTCTTGCGCTTCTTGTGTGTGGTGGTGGAAAGATTGGTGGAAACAGGGCCGCGATCGACGTGAACGCTCTTACCTTGACCTCACCACCGTGCAATCCATCTAGCAACGTAGGATCTAGCAATGACAGGAGCAGTCTCTCTGTGAACCTTTATACAATTTTTTAACTTATTGGTTGGTGGGTATACATTTTGAAAGATTCAAAGTGGTGGTAACATGCTTCTTGTGACACTAGTGAGTGTGGGACAGTTTGCCGCTCAGCTCCAGTGACGCAGGTTCAATCCTGACCTCCGATGATGCCTGCGTGGGGTTTGTGGGGTCTGATGGACTGGGCTGTGTTCACCGCCCTCTACACACGTTTCCTCACGGATTCTCTGGTTTCCTCCCGCATTGCAAAGTTATGGCAGCATGTTAATATGTCCTTTAAATGATAAAATCATTGTAAATTATCACTACTCTAGATGGAGTCGTCGCAGAATCAGGATGAGTTGATTGATATGTGAATGAGAATAGTTTACAGGGAAATAATTAGGATAATGGGACTGCGGTGACAACTGGCATAAACTCAATGGGCTGAATGGACCCAGGTTGTGTTGTATAAAAATAGTGTTAAATAACAAAATGTTATTATTGTAAAATGCACAGAAGCGAGATAAATTACAGAGAGAGAGAGAGAGGGAGAGAGGGGGAGGGGAGAGAAAGACAGAGAGAGAGAGAGAGAGAGAGAGAGAGAGAGAGAGAGAGAGAGAGAGGGGGGGGGGGAGGAAGGGAGAGGGAAGGGAGGGGGGAGGGAATGTGGAGAGAGAGAGGGAGAGAGAGAGGGGGAAGAGAGGGAGAGAGAGGGAGAGGGAGAGAGAGAAAATAAAGGGAGAGGTGAGAGTGAGAGAGAGAGAGAGAGAGGAGAGAGGGAGAGAGGGGAGAGGGGAGAGAGGAAGAGAGAGAGAAGGAGAGAAGGGGAGAGGGGGAGAGGGGGAGGGGGGGGGAGAGGGAGAGACGGAGAGGGGAGGGAGAGAGGGAGAGAGGGAGAGGGGGGGAGGGGAGGGGAGGGGGAGAGGGAGAGGGAGAGGGAGAGGGGGGGGGAGAGGGGGAGGGAGGGGGAGGGAGGGGGGGAGAGGGAGAGCGAGGAGGGAGGAGAGAGGGAGCGAGAGGGAGGGAGAGAGAGGGAGAGAAGAGGGAGAGAGAGGGAGAGGGAG